>NW_020448019.1:253918-354464 GCF_003343035.1 Apteryx rowi | reverse complement strand
GGCCACGTCTGCGCCCCTGCTCGGCGATGTGTCGAGGGAAGGGCAGGAAGCGGCAACCACGGCTCCCGGTGCTCGGGGCCACCTCTCCTCCGCAGTGCCCATCCAGCCGCGCCTGGCAGGAGAAAGCAATAAGGACTTTACTTTCTTGAAGGAGGGCTCAGCTTTTAAATGCTTGTGAGACACGGATTTAGAGGGTTGGACTATTAGTCCCTTAATTATGTGTGCTGAATAAGATTACCAGTATTTCTATATATAAATTTCCTTTTTTTTTTTAATTCCCCCATTACATAACTCAGCATTACTCAATTTGATCCTACAGTAGGATGAGAAAAATACAGAGTACCTTTTAAAATAAGGCCTTGTTGCAGGTAGTGGTTGGAAAATAAATATGTACTGTTCTTCTTCTGGACTAGTGAATACTGGTACTTATAACAGATATTCTCCTCCATGCCTAAGAAAAATTATTATAGGCTACTATATGAAAGACTTTCATTGTTTCTTTTTAAATGTAGAAGCCTCTCTTTCAAATACTTTAAAAAAAAAATCGAATCTCATCACATCTGTTTCATATGGTTYTAGAAAACTGTTAGGCAGCTTTTCCGCAGGTGTTCGCTGATTTTTGCTTTTGTTTCAGTTGTCCCAGTTTGTTTCTGTCTGAAAATCTTCCAATTTGGTGTCATCCCGTGCATTGTACTGCTGTCATCGTTGCGACGGGCTAAGATGCCGCGGTGTCTAACCCTGTTAGGCTCCATAAAGGCAGAAGTTGGAATCCCACAGTATAATCTTAGCCACTAACTCTTTTCTAAATCCCTTACAAACAGACACAATATCATTTGTCATGTATATTATGCTCTGACAGATCATGAAAGAGATATATCCCCTACCATCATAATTTAAGGTGAACTGCAATTCTAAGTTATTTTTCTGGACAATGATGGGAAGGAGGYGTTGCGCACACATGGTAGTTTGTGTCTGTTTAGTGGTTTTGGTAATACAGAGATTTATTAGGGTAATTTTGGGGGTTTGGTTATTTGGCAATGCCCTAGTTTGCATCACTTTTTAATAGAATAGCTTCCTACTTCACCATGTAACAAGTCAGATTCTGTCACTGTTACTGTGGCAGAATCCCAAAGTGTTGGATTTGCAAAAATTATTCACATACCAAACAATCCAGGTAGGTTCAGAGAGTGGGTGAGTGTGCCGTGTGTGCCTATATGGAGTAGTCTGCTAATTCCTAGTGGTTTTCAGTGCATAGCAGGTGCCTGCTCAGACATGTGGTGTAGCTCCCTGGGCATCTCTCTACTTCTGCAAGTCAGGCCATTTACTGAAGAAAATCCCTTTGACATCAGTGGGGCTAATCACAACCTTCAGGTTAGCTCAACATGAGTCAGAATCTTGTCCTATAAATAAAAAGCTTGTTCTTTATTCCAAAACAAAGTGGAAACTTTAACTATCCCCCCCTTTTCCCAGCCACTACCCCTCATTTAATTTCTTCTCCCATTTACTTCACAGTGACTGTTAATTACATAGTTTGTTCTCTTCCCTAGTGTCTATTTTCCAGTGTTTTGCATGAAAGTGGTAGATAATATGGTATGTGTGTCTCCTTGGAGACTTGGCACTTCAGAGAGCAGAACTGTAAAGGGATTTGGTGGTAATCCATATTGTTTTGAATAGTTTATGACACGGGTAAAAATAGTTGTTATGCTTCCATAGAAAATTGCTGCATGTTTCATGCAAGTGCTGAATTTCTAATAGCCCTTTGCAAACTCTGTGGAGTTGTTTTGGAGGAGGGAACAGATTGTTTCATGTCTCCAATTATTTTCTTCTGTATGTTAAATACATTTTAAGATCACAGAGTAGCATCAGTGGTGTCAGAGTGAATGAGATGAGGCCACATTGGAAAAACGAGCTCCAATTAGAGTTGATTGCAAAACACCTGCAGCTCAACAGTCATTCTGGGTAGCAAAAGGTCACATCCTGTGGTTTTCTGTAGAGGCAGCGCCAAACTCAGGAGCGCTCTTTAACTTGCCGTTCCCCCAGCCTCTCTGTACTCTAACCCACAAAAACCAAGGTGAGATTCATTACGTAATTTATGACAGAAGGAGGAACCAAATTAAGGAAAATAGAGTGAAAAAGAACATTTCATCCTTCACTCAGACACACTTACACCTGCAGGAAGATGACCCATATTCATAGCATTTCACTGGAACTGGGAAGTGACCGTTCCTGCTGTGCCCTCACTGCCAAAGCTGGCGTGGTGGAGCTGAGAGTCCTGCTAAGGATCTGGCCCAGATCTCTTGAGCTGATAGAGCCTGATCCACAGATGGTATAATTCCTTGGGAAAGGTCAGGCTATCTTTCTCAAACTGCCTTTTAGTCATCAGCAATGTCTGACAAAAACCTCTTTGAAAATGCACAAAAGGACTATATGAATTTAGAAGTGCAGCCAACTCATTGGATAATTATGCTTGTGTCTTAGCTGCCATATTTTATTAGCCAAAAGGAGCAGAGGAAGCTGATGAGCACTGAATGACTTTCAAGGAATCAACTGTATCAACCTTTAGCTACTGCGGCATCAGTGCTCCAGTGAGCTGATGTGACATGTAACGAAAAGTTTTGGTTATAATGAGAAAAGACAAAGGCAAACTGCTCGTGTGTCACTCTGATCTCATTTTAACAAGGCACAAAATGCTTGCAAATTTGACCTATCATGGTATCTTTAAGTATGTATTTTAACATGAAATTTATGGAAGTCATGAGTGCTATTAGTCAAGAAAGCTAGAGGTTTCTGTTTGATTAGATCCAAAAAAAGGATTTTAGTGTTTTCGGTATTTGGGAACCCATTCCAAATTGGGAAAGGCTAAATCCTGACTCTCCATTTAGTGAGGAGCTGACAGAAAGACAGTCTTTCCCTACACACCCATGCCATGACCCCTGTGCAAAGCCCACAGTCGAAGTAGCTGTGCATCCTACTCCCAAGAGCTATCTATGATCTGGCTATTTGAAACCATGAAAACTCTCTCAAATAGATGTGTGGCTAATGGGAAGTGCTTCTCTTTCAATAGTCAGCCTGACACTCTCCAGAGATTACAACCTCCCTGGCCTCCATGAGCCGGCACCCTCGTGTGGCACCCCGGCACCCTCTGTAGGAGGTATCCTCCCACTTCCTTGCTTCTCCTTGCCATGTCGGTGGATGGGTTTGGGCTTTGGGTTTTCTCATAATGGTTTTAGCTAGCACACCTAATACTTAGGCTCTGTCACCCCCAGCTTTGCGCTTATGAACACGTTTGTTGAAGTCTGTGGGATCTCTTCAGTGTATGTTGGATTAGTTCTGGGGCGTTGGATCTGGGGCAGATTGTGAAAAGTAATGATCTGAGTTTAGAGACTGTTCTAGCTGTAGCAGATGCTTGAGTAAATATATGGCAACTGAATAGATATTACTGATTTTTAAAATCCTGGCCAGGTCTATCACACTAAAATGTGTGTTCAAGATAATTAGCGATATTAATACACTACAGAAAACTGGCATCATATTTCTCTGCATTCCTTGTACTAAAATAGATTCTCTTCAACATTAAAGTGGTAATCTCTGAGGTATTGTTATTTCCAAAGAATTAATGATCATTTAGTTAGCTAACAGCCCAAGGCAAAGCAGAGGGGCTTAACATTCTGCCAAGTGGTAGCTTCTTGTAGGAATGGCTGCTTTCAAAGAATTAGAGTTATGCAAAATGCTTTAACGATATGCCAATCAGCTAAATGGTTTACAACACTAATAGTATGCTTGTTTTTCAAATCATTTACCCTGGTGATTTAGTTGCTGCAAGTTAGATTTACAAATCTAATCACGGCTTGTAGGTGAACCGATAATTATCCGACCAATAAGTATGTGAGTTTGCTGTCAATCAGAAAAGCAGATACATATGGTTGATGTTGAATGCATGGTGAGGACTGAGTCCTGTAGATAAATCAAACCTCTGGGTAGGAGATTTTTTTGAGAGTTGCTCCAACTCAGGGTCCACTAAAATCAGTGTGTCAGCCTTCTTATACAGCAGAACTTATTCTTCATCATCTCTGCATCTCTCTTGCACTCTGTGGGCAGTATGAGGATGGTTACATAAAACATTGGTGCACTTATTCAGACCAGAATTTTTAAAGAGTTTAGAAATCCCATTTTGAAACACCAGAGACACATTATTTCCATGTATTGCAGCATCATTGGGAATGCTATAGCTGAAGACTATCTTCAGACCTTGAAAGTTTAAGACAAAGACACTGTTCAGAAATATTGGAGGCTGCCAGATCTAGAGCCCTCATTTCTATTCATAGAACAGTAACTTAGAGTAGTCACATGAATGCAGTGTTATATTGCTTATCTTCCCTTATCTCAAAGCTGCAGATGGAATACAGCTYGTGCTATCATGTAGTAGTCCAAAATGTCAATTAACCACCTTGGTTCTGTGGGTTTTTTTGGGTTTTTTTTGTGCTAAAACCCAGTTCTGTGCAACTCCTTGGGTCYGGATTCAGATTTTGTTAAAAGAAATGAGAATCACCTCAGTAGTTTTCCTCCTGTTCTGTGGTTGGGAGGTTTTTCTAGTATCTGGAAAAGTGACAGTTGTGTAAAATTGATGTTATCAACACGTTTTCACTGATAGCAAAGGAGGCTCACCATACATTTGTAGGTATTTGATTTAAAGGCCATGTTTGGCCTTTGCAAACCAGGACAAATTCATTACCTCATGTTTGTTAAACTTGCTTACAATCTATGAGGGCAGCACAACTGGTTTTATGGAGCCCGGCTTGCTTACTTGGCTGTCTCAGCCTTGGGAGCTAGCGTCTCTCCTAGGTCACTTGACAGAACGAGGACTGGCCAGCATAAATGACAAAGTGATGAATATCCGCTGCTCCCAATCAGGAATAAGTACTGTACTATTTTCTTTCAGAACAACATGAAATCTGAAATGAATGAGCAATGCGGAATCTTACACTTTTGTTACTGGTTCTTTTCAACTACGATGTATTTGTTCTTTTCAACTACAATATATACCCACTGTGGGCTGTTCACTTTTACTAAATGGCCCTAAGAAGTGCTAATATACTTTCTGCATTATAAGCAGCACTCATATCATTGTCTGTTATTAAGATTATTAGACACTCTCCAGTATATGACAATGTTTTCATTTGTCTTCATTTAACTTGGGTAAAATGGAACCTTTGAACTCAAATTTTCGATTGCAGGGGATCTGCCCCAGGTAAATAAATAATTAAAGACCTAGCAACTCAGATATTTCTGGGAGCAAAGCAAAAGAAAATATTCTGTTTGACTAGTGCTTTGCAAGCAAAAACTTGCTAGTGTGCAGGGGGAAGTTGACATGGATTTCAGGAATATATAATTTGACATCTCCTAGAAAATCTGTCCAGTTTGACAAAACTGTAAACCTTCACGGTGTGGGTGAACACGCAGCCTCACAGTTTTCATGTTTTCAGTAGTTACTTGGAGCTTATGAACATGGGCAAGTGCAGCTGGACCCAAGCGCTCTGGTCCAGCAGCCAGGTGGAGACCAGTGGTGGCCTGGGGGATGCACAGCTCTGCTAGGGCAGACCAGCCCGTAGCTGGAATGGCATCCGGAGGAGACCAGCAGGAGGGAAGAGCTTTATACTCTTGCCTTCGCTCTGTCCTATGTAAGAAGGCAAAGAGTAGCTCTCCCTGGCGTCTGGCCTATGAAGGGGATTAAAAACAGCTAGTGCTAGTTGTGATTTATCTCAGTACTGGGTCTGTTGTCTTGCGCCCAGTCAAGGCGTCTCTTGAAGAGCTCTGATACTCCCATGGAAGGACCAACTTGGGGGTGTTGCTCTTCCTCGCCAATATAAATTTGTCTAACCCCACTAGGCTCTGGGATGTTTGTGTAGTGCTAAGAAAGTACGTGAGGGGGTTCCCACTGGCCATGCAAAGAAAATCCTCATGAGGAGGAAGTGGGCTTGTCTTCCTTGAGGGGAGAGTCATCTTAAAAATAGCTTTGAAGTGGAAATGGGCCAAAAGCCAAAAATGGTATAAAAGCTGGATTAAGGGCAGACAGCCTTGTACGTAGTTGAATAAACTCCACAGCCACACAGTAGTTGTTAATCCTGAGCTGGATTATCTGCCTTTTCCAAAGCACTGCTTTTGCAGCCGCCGCTCGCAACGGCGCGGTGAAGCGGCTCCCACGGCGAGGGGGGCTGCCCGGCCGGGCCCATCCTTCCTGCTGAACGCGGGTCCTCATCAGTGATCAGAGTTGCCCCTCAGCTTCAGGGTGATATTTGCTATGCAGTTATGCCTCCTTCTTTTTTTTGAACTGAAATCAGACTCACGACTGTTAACTATTGTTCAGTGATTTGCATTTGAAGCTGTTTCTCTTATTGCTATGGTGAGAGCTGATGTCTTAATCATGTTATTAATCTTAGGCATTTCCTGAGTACAAATGCATCATGCAATTTAAATATCTAAGGCTTCATTTAGAACAAGTAAAATTTTAAATGACATCAAATTTTCCTGCATTTTTTCCTTTTAAGTATTGGTTGTATCACATGTGAGCAATTTGTTTCTCCTCTTTTTATTGTTTGCAAGTCAGGTAATAATCACCTTTGGGCTTTGTCTTTCCAAAGTGGGAGCTTTTCATTTGAATGAAGCTGGGATGGCTTGAAAAGACTGTTCATTATCTCAGTAAACCCGTTAAGCATCGATACAGAGAGCCTGGCCTCCATTGTTGGAGAGAATAACAATAACATGAAGCAACGCAGCAAAAATAGGACTAGAGTTTAAAAAGAAAATATCTGTAGACATCCAGGAGTTGCATGAGCTCGTGTATCAGTAGTCAGCGGTAGTACATGGCTTGGCAGGCATTGGTTTTAGCTAATGACAATAAAGGGAAAAACAAGACTTGTGGAGAAAAAAAAAATCGAACAGTTATAAGAGAAACTTGCAGACTGAGAGGGCTGGAGTTTTCAACACAAATCCTATTGCTGTAGAAGTACGAATATCCCTGATTTTTCAGTGGAAATGAGAGTCTTCAGACTGCACAGGTGCTTTTTGAAAATCTGCTTATAAGACATTTACATAGGGCACAATTCAAGCTGCAAACTGTATCCTATTGGTCTCTGTGCTATCTTGCTGTGACTTTGATGGGATGCTGCTTTTCCCCATGAATAAGGAGACTCCATCAAATGTTGGATTTCAGTTTTCTTCTACCAGGTCTATGCTACAATTTAATAATATAAGGAAAGGTCTTAAAAATTGTTCCTTGGTCTTAGACATGCAAATTGATTGTACAAACTGCATTTCACTAGAGCTAAACAAATTTACATTTATTAAACAAAGGGGAGACACTTTGACTTTTCTAATTTCTTTCTAAAAGGTTGAAGGTTTCTTTATTGTAAAGAAAAGCTAATAATGCAAATACAACTGAAACATATCTTATGTACTATCCCTGCTGTGAGTATCCTTACATACAGGTGCTAAGACAGTAGCTCACTCTAAGCCTGTTAAAATCAAGATATCCTCCATTGACCTCAGCGAGGTTTGGACCTGACCTCTTTGAAAGATTAATGGTAAAAACCTTATTTATTTAGGCCCCCATGCTTGACTTTAAACACTGGGTAGCCCTACATGACTTCTGCAGCACCACTTGCTGAGCATAAATTAAACACACTGTTTAAAAGAACTGAGCTGCCTGGTGCTCTGGGCAGTGGCTGCTTTCTGCAGGACCTACTGGTTCCGCCCAGGGTGCATGGGAGGACAGCAGGCTGCAAGGAAAAATAGACACGGAGAGAAAAGAGTGGCTCAAGTTTAGTTTTCCTAGTTTTAGTTTTTCCTAAGCCTGCCACAGGGGTGCTAGTACCACGTAGAGAAGCGAGGCTGGATTTGGGAGGCAACGTTAGCTGAGATAATAAACCCCCTGGCGCCAGCTCTGCTGCCTTGGGTCTTGTTATATCTGCATGGTGCTTCACCCGGCTCTGTATGGCCTGGCATTGCCCAGCGCAGACGTGCCCCAGGCACACCCAAAGGCTTTGCAGCTTAAGGCCCCTACGAATTTTTTGCTGCAGTTAATCCCTGTGGTGGAGAGCTATGTTTTAATTCTAGTAGTAAGTTGATTTGTTTATGATTTAAATGTTGAAAAATATTTGGGGCAAGCCGCCTCTTTCGTTCCTCAATAGGCAGCTTTTAGTGGGACCTGACAAATCTTCTAATTATGATATTTGTGCATGTGTGTCAAGATTTGTATAGTAGAGACATCTGCTTTTGCCTAATCAGCTTCCAAAGAATTACAACAATAATCATGGAAAATGCATTTAGGAAATCATAAATCTGCTAAGCATCAAGTTTTGTTGTAGTGCTTTCACTCACTGGTTTTAAGTTTTGTCTTCTTTCTTAGGCCAGAATTAATCATTACCTAGAGCAGAATTATACCTTACAGTTGCTTTTCTTAGCTTAGAGCTACTGACTCAGGAAGCACTTCATTTTGCTCATAATCAAACTTATTCTTTCCTAAGATTCATAAGCCTTCTCTTTAGAATCCATTACCTGCCATTTACCCACAGTTTCAGCTGCAGTATAAAACTCAGTGTAAAACCTGTTGTAAAGCTCTTCAATAGCTGTGTGCATTGCCCCTTCCCTTCCCTTCTGCAGGGAAGGTGTCAGCCTTTCTGGAGGAAGAATTATTTTATTAATTTAAAAAAGGATGTTTCTGTATTAAAGCGTAATATTTAACTGGTCTGTAACGGGATGTGACCTAAGTGCTACCATAACGCAAAAAGCTATTTCAGTGCTTCCAGCCAGTCGTCCCTGGAAGTCGCACTCGGGACGGGGATGCCAGTGTGCAGGGTACAGTGCATGGACAGGGCAAACTGCTCTTCTCTCCATTTCACACTTCAGGCACAGGGTTTTTAGACATAAGGCAAAATTAGGCTCTACATCTGTTTTTCCTGAGCTCGTATAAATCTAAATATCGCCTTCCCTCTTCCCARCGTCACTGCATAAAACTGCCTTGTCTATACAGAAAGAATATGGGTTTAATAGCTGKTTTTTTTAAAATAGTTTCTGGGCGGGTCTGACACTGGTGTCACCTAGCTAATTTGTCCCCAGGCACTAAATGTACGCGATGGACAAAAATAAATAAATAATCGAAGTCTTTCTGTACTATAAATGTAAGCAGTAAATAGATAAGAGTCCAGTGTCCTATAATAGCGTGTCTTTTCGCTGACTAGCAGAAAGGGAGTGACTCAGCCTGGCTGTGTACGTACACTGAAATAGACTTTTGGAGACAAAGGCCTTTACAGCTATTTATAAAATTGGCTTTAAACTGCTTGTGAATGAGGTAATCACATGGCCATCTGATTAGACATGAATGACTTCACTATTTTTTATACAATTAGGTCATCCCAAGAGAATCATAAAATAAAGCAGAATTCACTGTGTCATCCAGGGGTGACTAATAAAAAGTAGTTGAAACAGTACAAATGGGAAACCAGTGCAAATAGGAATTTTTCAAGCCAATTTCGCAATTCCATGTCCTTTGCCTATCCCACCAGAGCCTCCTCTTGATGAAGTTGCTGGAAAAAGCTCCCCTTGGCTTGTGTAGGTCTGGACCAAGCCTCTGCTTCTCCCTTGTTCCTCTTCATTCCCCTCTTTGGTCTGTCTCCACCTGTGCGGTAGTATTTTGAGTGTCTGCACCTCACCTAGTCTCTCCTCTTTTAACTGAAATTGCACTTTGTGATAAGCACACTGAGGTGGAGACCGCTGCAGCGGTGATTTGGAGAGGCTGGGGGCCGCTTGAAATTAAAGCCGTAGGGCTCTGGAAAACAATAAAAATGGGACGACCACCGCTGTCATTAATGTCTGTCTCTATAGCAAGAGGAAATGCACAGCTGTGCCTAAAACATTGTCTGTAACTCCTCTGCCCTCGCAATCCTCTTTTTGTGGCTGCTCTCTTGTTGTTCACTCCTGCTGCCAGTGACTCTAGTCCTGGAGCGAAGCCGGTTGTGGGCCGGCGAGGAGGACGCTCCGTCAGCCCCGTGGGCTTTGCGCCGGCCGCGGGCCCTGATGCTGCGGGTCCCTGCCCTGGCCTCCTGGTGCTGGAGAGCTTGCACCGGGGCAGGGAGCTGCCAGAGGGCTCCCGGAGTCGAGGCACACGGATGCAGAGGGCCCTTACGTGTCTGTTCTGCAAAGCCCAGTAGAAGAGGATCTGAATCTTCTCACTTGCAGGTTTCCATCTTATGCCATATCCCAACAATGTGAAGCTTTTGGTAAGTTGTCATCATTGCCTAGATATGTGTAACTTATTAAGCTCCTGGAGTAATGGTTTTAGGATTACAAGATGAGAGAGCAATAGACGGACATTGAAAGAAACATCATCTTTATGGTTTTCCAGAGTCCTACAGCTTTAATTGTGAATGGCACCTGATCTCCTCCAGTCAGCTGTCAGGCGTGGTGCTGGGGAAGCAAAAAGCTGAGAATTAAAAGGAAACGTACAACTTATTTGATTACTAGGGTGCACCAGTCTTTGAGGTGTCTTTCTCCTTGCAGCCCTAAGAACTTTGCTTTACAGCTGTCAGCTTTAAAAAATGCATGTTATCTTTCCCGAGCCTCTCTTCCTAATGGTGGTAGTTGTCTGGAGAGATAAAAAGCACACACACTGACACAACTGCTGATGTGAAGAGGCTTTGGATGGATCTCTCACCACTGCAGTAATAAAATGATCTTTTGTAGGAAGTTCCTAATATGTGAAAAAGCTGCCCAGGTTAAGTCAGATCTGTGCTAAAAATTGTGACAGATAAAAAGATGTTGGTGGAGAAAGAGGTGAAGAAATAAGTGACTGATTGATTGCTACATTGCATTATGGTTTTTGTACTAGTGGAAGCCCTAAACTAGGCCTGGTTATGCTAGTGTAAGATGTTCTTTATTACTATGGAGTAGTTTATCTGCTTATGGTAATAATGTAAAAATACTAGGTCCTTTTACTACTGGGCACTTGCAAGTAAAAGCTGCATCTTCACTAGCAAAATTTGGCATTATATCCTGCTGGCAGGGAAGGACCTAGCTGGCTACTGTCACAAAAGACTGGCAACAGTCAAAAATTGCTCTCTGGGGAGAGTTGGTCCTTCAGTTCAGCTCAGGCTCATCCTCCCGTGGGAGAGGACAGCTTGAAGGAGGTGGCGGCTCAGCCCTCGCTGCTGTTACCTGGGACAGAACCGGAGGAGAAGGCAGCTGGCAGCTCATTTGTATTTTTGGAATATCTTCCAAAATCCAGCCAAATGCTCGATCCAGTATCAGTCATCCCTCTGAAACCACTTGTATTTTAGGGATAAGAACATGTGCAATCTCAAGTGAATATGCATTCACACCTGGAGGGGAAAAAACCTAAGACTTCTATTTTATCAAAATGCTACACCCCCCCCCMCACACACACACAAATTAAGTGTTTCACCTCTCTGGGTCTGTGTGTGTGTGACCTGGCTTCCCTTCTGTTTTACATGTTCATTCTAACATATCCAGCAGGAATCTCCGACCTGTGGTCAAAAAGTACTTCCCCGCACAGGAAAGCATGTTAGCATGTGTTTAAATTCTTGCCTGGAACAGATCTAAAATCAAGCACTTTCAGCTGCTTGAAATGAAAGGACTGACTGGGTGCCTGTGTTTTACTCCATATTGGGATGCAGTAGACCCATGGCGTTTGGCAATATAATTAGTGATTTCGACATCTGTGGGAAAAGTCAATGGCACACCCAATTCCAATTCACTTAGATACTTTAAAAAATGTACCCTGGAGTTCTTTCATTTATCTCTTTTGTGATGGTAAATCTTAGAATTAGGCTGGCCCAAACCTTTTTAAGTGTTACTAAAAACACTGCGGTAATACTGTGTACTGTGATGTGCAGAATCAGGTAGTTCTTAATTGAAATTCCTGTTAGAGTGATGTAAATGCTTTTCCACCATGGTGGCAGGTGGCTTTCCGTAATTCCAGTTTGCTTGTGTATCTCTAGTCACTGTCATGCAAACTAGGGACTCTGGGACTTCAAGCCAAAATTGAACTCAGAAGCTTTTGAGATGCATCGTAGTTAAATAAATGAGGAGACTACAGAGCAAAAAGCATTGCTTTTGGCTTTTTCTTTTTTTCTAACATCTTCCCCACTTTTTGGAAGTCAAGTAACTTCTTACTGTACAAAAAGGTGACCATGAATTCTTATTCTTGCCATGAATATAAGAGCAATGTGTTCAGGTCTTAAATGTTTGTTCTTCTGTCAAAAACAGCTCCTCTGAAATCATTGCTCCTAGAGAAAAGTGAAAATAAACTAAAAAAAAAACAACAACCAAAAAACCAACTGTAGGTGGGAGGGAGCTGCTTAATAAGTAGTCCTAGGGAAGAGAAACAGTGAGCTGAGCTAGAAAGATACATTATTTTTTATATAGTCTTTAACCATGCTTTGCTATTCAGAGGGAGAGGGACTGAAAGGTGTAGTGCAGTGCTAAGACATACAAAAATCATTTCCTCAGAGATAGAGATTGAAGGATATAGCCTCTTTGAGGAAGAAGTGAAAACTTATTATTTGATTGTGAATTTGCTGAAGAAGAAAAAGAATGGCTTTGGATGTAGGTCTTTTTGAGAACTGTTTTGTTAATATCCTGCTGTTCTCGGGGAATGAGGCACTGACTCTCTACTGGGATTAGTAAATGTAAGTAGTGATCTGAAGACAAAGACTGTGGAGAGCTTGGTCTGATCCTAATGAAGGCAATTAAAATAAACCCTTTCACTGGTTTATATGGTTCAGGATCACATCCTATACCCAGAGCAGTTAGTCATTCTTAGTTAGCTGAAGACAGATCCATCTGCCTTCCCTCTCCTAGAAGGGAACTCAAATCCAATTTAAACCATTTATTCCATTGGGCCAGGTTATGCTCTTTTGATAACTTTGCGTGCTCCAGACCACAGCATGTCAGAGAATCATGCGTGCCATGCTTATATGAACTGGACTGGCAAGGTAAAGTGGCTGGGCATCAATAGTATTTTCCTGGCACAGGATTAAGGCTCCAGGGAAATGCTAGTGCTACTAGGAATTGTTTTGCTGAAGGAAGGAGATTTGATGCACCAGTTCAAAGCTGGGGAGTTGCTCTGGACAGATACTGGTATTAAGTGAAAGGTTAAATGGAGATTCACCTGTCATCAGATATATGCCAGATCAAGAGAATTATTACTAAGTGATGCTTGATAGAGAATTTAACCTTGCTCTGGGTTGATAAAACATTTGTGAGATACTGATCTATATGCCTTGGAAATGTTCATGAGTTCTTCCAGCTCCGATATGCTGGGAAAGTATAGGCAGCTTCTAGCAGGCCTGGATTATCTGGAAGAACCCAGAGGGGCTGCAGCTTCTCCTGCCATGAATTCTGACTGGGTATGGTGAATACAGGCCAGGTCCAGTGCTAAGGTCAGAGCTGCCATGCTCCACCTCCTGCAATGATTTGGGGTCCAGGTTCTAGGAGTGTCATCCAGTCACTCACTGTTTTATTCGTGCTTTAGGTTCAAATTTAGGTAAATTCCAGGATATGTTGCTAAGGTGCAGCAATGCTGGTAGCGGGATAAGTCACAGGATTCCTGGTACGGTATATATTGTCAAGCATAGCTGGACGCTCAAGTAGCTTCATGTGCGTGGAGCACCAGCAGACAGGATTTGGTGACTCTAGCAGCACGAATTTTTGGAGGGTGAGGGAGGTGGCTGGTGAAGGTGGCAGGCCAGATCTGCACAATGAATTTAGCCTTGCAAAGTTGTTGATGACTGTAATTATGAATTTAAAATTCTGGTTCCTCCTTTGGCTAGTCAGCCTAGGTGAGCCACTCAAGGTTGTCTCACCAAGGGCTAAAGGAGCTGTGGCAAACTCTTCTGGAAGAGCTGGAAGAGGTTTGCATTTTGTGGATGGGATGCTGTAGTTCCTACAGGTGGCAATTCACCTCCCCATAGAGCACCAGTACAAAGACTATCTATACACATTGAAAGCTCAAGAAAGCTCCCCAAAAAGCTGCAAAGGACTAGGTTTCACCCAGAAAGAAAAACTGAAATAATGTCAGTGTAAAGAGCAGAAATTCAGGTGCTATTTCTGGTCTTCTGCAAGAACATGGTGCCTTAGCAGAGAACAGAGCCCTGGGTGGTTGTGGTACATAATTACAGAGGTAGTTCAAAAGTGCCTTTGTCCACTAATGATAAATCCTGTAATTGCTAAATTCATCTTTCTGAGTGACCAGTAAAGCAATTTAAGACAGCACATTACAAGTAACCCAAAAGGACCCAGCTGTAAGAAAAAAGCACCTTTAAAATGCCACAGACAATAAAAAACATTATTTCAGAAGCAAAAAAGGAGTTGCGAGTTGATGTGTTCTCTCAGAAACTAAGCCAGCAAGGATTTAAATGTTCTAATAAAAATAAATAAAAAATAGCAGAACATTTAAAAGAAGCTTTTCTATAATAATGTAAAATGTTAAGCACAGATTTACAAGCATAAATAAGAACTCAGGTCACAAAATGAGTAGAGACATTACACCAGCAACATTAAATAGATGAAACAGCGGCAGTCAATCTGATATATAGCTTTCCTTTGCTGCTTCTGAGGCTAAAGACGTTATAGTATCTTGAGGACACCATTTGAAAAGGAATCGGAGAAATATCTGCTCCACCTTCCTGTCACTGCCCAAATGCCGCTTCCACCATGGGACTCTGAGGTCGCAGTGCCGACCCCCCTTTCCGTATTGCCCTGGCCATCGCGTACAGCACAAAACTCAGCTTTTAAGGGGCGGTGAAAATGATGAGGAAAATATGATGGCAGTGACTGGGGAGCTTGAGTCCAGTCCCACTGAAATCAATGGCTGTTTGAATTGCAGCTGCTAAATATATCTGCCTACTCCAGGAATTTCTAAAACCCGCTTTCTGTAGTCCAGCTCCATTTTAACCATTTGGATGCTGGTTTGCCACTCTCATTCCTCCAGAGGAACAATAACTTCTAGTCATTCCTTAGGGCTAGTCGAATTATTGGTCCTTCTTTAGCTTGGTGGTGATATGTGTTGTTTTATGTGAGTTAGTGCCAGTGAAACAGCTCAGGTAAAATTCTCTCTTTCTGTTATAATAAAGACACCTTGGAAAGTTAGTTCTGGATATCACCTATTTTCAAATCCAGTCCTTTTTTATTTTTTCTTGGGTACCTGGCACTGATAGTTTCCAGTGACCTGGAAACCACGTAGTTGTTCGGGTGTACGTGAGGGAGCGCACAGAGCAAAGGAGGGGCTCTGAGCAGACTGCTGGTGCTGTGTTTAATGTGTTAAGCAGTTTGTTATCTCATCGTTATAATAGCAGACTTGGTAAAACTTGAAATTTAAGGCCTCAAGTTCAGCAAAACTTGTGCTGAAGTCCATTGCTAAACAGTTCAGCATATGCTTGTATCCCTTGGTAGGCATCAAATCTGCAGCTTCTTGCTACAGCTATGTGCAGGCGTATGTGCTTTGCCAGATAGAGCTGGAGAGCTGATTTGAGGCCTAAAATAGGAACCTAGTCAGCTCTGGGCAGGGCTTTGAGACCCCATAAGGGTTTAATTTGTTGCTTCTAATCATTCAGCAGGCGTCGAGGGGCAGGGGTGGGATGCAGGCATGTGCACAGGGAAGGGGCTGCCGGGGCACTGGGCGGCAGAGGAGGGTCCGGCCCTGCAGACCCAGATTACTTTCATCGGCACAAGAGCTCTGGCTGACACCATCTGCCAGCCCAAGCCACAGCTCTGCAGGGCTGCAGCCTTCCACTGTTTGCGGATTAGGCCCCAAAGGACGGAGCAGCTCTTCTTGTTGCAGTTTCCCTAATGATGATGTTTTCTCTGTTTCCGAATCCTAGCCATTATGTTACACCAGAGGCCCGACTAGATGATAATAGTGATGGCTGGCTCCAGCACTTAAAAATCTATTAATTCATTTCAGGATCTGCAAACTAACCTCCTGTTTGGAAACCCATTTGTGTAAAAATAAATACAGTCAGCTTTTCACTAGAAACCTATCTTTTTAAATAAATATCCCCATTTTCCAAAAACTCATATGCTAAGGTTTTCTTTGGCAGAGATGGTCTGCAGGTGCCTGTAGTAGCTTGCAGTGAAGGAGCGTCAGCCTGTTGAGAGTGCTGGTCATGTTTGCTGTAGAGGGCTCTTCGTCTTTCTTTTGTAAACAAACTAGAGCTTTGGCCATTGCAAAAAAAAGGCTAATTCTGCTCTGCTTGAGGGAGAGAAGAAGTGCTAAATTAGCAAAGAGCACGATCGTTCTGGTTCTTATCATCTGATTCAGTTGTCTTAGTAATGCGTTAGCAGAGACCAGGATCACCCAGAGTTTTACGATGCTTCATTTAGAAGTTACGCAGAGTACATGAATTCTTCAGTATCGGTCCCAGGCGCTGCAGTGATGAGCGTGTTGTGACTGAGAGGAGCAAACCTAGATCCGATGCCTTGCACACATACGGGTGTGAGGGATTTCCAACTGGTACGTGCTGTTGACCTGCTCTTGACCTGCCTGAGCCCATGTGCCACTGAAATTCCATTTTGGGAGCTGGCATGGGATGTGTTAAGCTTTGTTCAGGCACTTCGTCCAGGGGAACGTTAAGCACTCTGTCCCATATCCTCATGAATTTTATGGCAAAACACATCCTCCTGTATTACTGGGATGAGAAAGCATGCAATACTGCTGTTAGTGCAGTGACTCCCATTGCCAGCAGCAGAAATGGGTGCAGCAGACAGTGAAACATCTAGGGCATGTTTGAATGGTTCCGCAAGTATACCTGCTCTTAAGGCTTTGCATGCAATAATAAGGCAGAATGGGCAAGCCATTATCATCTTATTTTGCATATCTTCTCTCATCCCAGTTTGGTATGATATTTTTGCAAACTGAGCTAGTTTAGGTGAAATCAGTTAATAACCCTTTGGAGACATGACCAGAGCTGGAACATTAGAATGTGTTTTCTGTTGCAGAGGCACTTCTGTTTGTTTGGGGGTATTTTGTTTATTTGTTTCTTTTGCGATACCTCATATAAAAACAAACAAATGTTTCCTATTTTAAGGACTATTTCAAAATCTGTCCCGATTTTTCATTTGTGTAAAAACACCTTGAAGTTCAGGGGGGGTTTATTGGAGGAATCAAAGTTGTTGAAAAGAGGTAATTTAGGGAAGTCCCTAACCATTTAAGAAAACAATATGGATGCAAGGTAAAGTGGCTCCCAGGATGGCGTGCTACTAAGTAATATATATGCTGCTACAGGTCTTTTAGATCTTTCATAATGTTTGTCAGAGACTGGATACTTGTATGCATGTGATTATGAAGTATTGGAGCAGGTTTTTCCAGCGTAATTTGTTGAGCATTTAGGCCTGGGATTTCCTCCTCCTTTGCTGCAGTGACATGCTGTAGATTTTGTGCTTGCTTGGTAGTATGAGTTCAGCTGCTGATTGATGATGGATCAATTAGCCAAAGTCTTTTGGTTTGCCAAAAGTCAACTGAGCAGCTTTGGGAGGCTCCTCAAGGACTTCAAGCAGAACTTGACCCAGTTCACAAAGGGGCATGAAATTGCCAGTGAGGTGCTGTGGGAAACATCACTGAGGAGGAATTAATACTCAGTGAGCTGTCCTCCGGAGCGTAACAGAGAAGGTATGGTGTAGTATCTAGGCTGTCCCCCTCCGCAGCAGTGAGGGCAGACCATTTGGATGGCTGGTTTTCTGAAAGGCATCGCTCCTTGTCAGTAGCAAATCTGTCAATGATTGCCTAGTGGTACCCTGCCGTGTTTGACGAAGGAAACCATTACATCTATACAGAAGTAGGAAAAGGTCTATGCACGTTGATAATTGTATTTAGTTTAAGGTCAGAAGGAACAGAAGGATCATCTAGTCTGATCCCCTGTATGTGAGTTTACCCAGCTACTCTCAAACTGAGTCCAAAAATTTGTGTCTGTCCAGTGCTTATTCTCAAAAGGCATCCTCCAATGGAAAACTCTCAGAAACAGAGACCTCGCTATTTCACTTGGCTAATCACCTTCAGCATTCAAAGTAATGCCTTTTTTCCCAAATGAATTTGTCTGGCTTCAGCTTCCAGGCATTAGTTCTTCTTTTGTATGTCTTTGCTAGCTAAAAAAGATGCTGAGTACTCTGTGTTTGTTTCCTCCCTGGGAGGAATGTACTTGCACTGTATAAACTAGTCACTTGTCAGTCGTCTTCTTCATAAACTACTTATAGTGAGATTTCATAGTCTTGCTATATGGATTTTTTTCCAGTAGTCAAGGTTTTGGGGCTGTTTTCTGTATCCTGCCCAGTTTTTCCCAAGATGAGGCATGAACACACTGTATATACACCTTCCTACATCTTCTTGTTGCCTCTCAACATTCACATTTAAGGAATAAATTAGCATTTTCATTCCTACTAAGATCATACTGGAGTATATATATCTGTATAAAGTTCATCACAGTGATGCGGGCTCCATTTTGGAACCACAGAGACGTTCTCCTTCTGGCAGGTAGACTTGCATTTCTTGTCTCTAAAAACCTTGCATTTGGCTATATTAAAATGTACTTAATTTGACTGGAGCCAGCTTGCCAGTGATCCAGATCACTAACTGGCTTGTCCTCCTCATGATTTATCACTGTGCCAGTCTTTGTCACCTGCAAATATGCCAACAAGCAATATTGTATTTGTTTCCAAATCATTGATGAAAATGTAGAATAGGATTCAGACACATACCGGTCTTTGGAAGCCCTCCTATGGAGCACCCACATTTAGGGCTCAGTCCTACCTGACAAACATTCATGCCCATGGGCGGCATCCTCCTGCCTTGGAGACCACTGAAGACTTACCTGTGTATTCAAAGCTGAGCTCTTAGCTTTTGCTTTTTACTGACGGTGAGAAATAATCAGTCAGAGCGTCCAGACCTTCAAAGGCTCATGAGTTTGAGACGAAAGCTCTTCACAGCGATGTGAACACACAGATGTGTCTCATTTGGTTTTTGAAGAGTCCTCATATTCTTATTGCTGGAGGACAAGTGGATAGCAGACAAGCCAAAACAGCTCACCAAACCTGCCAAAACACTATTGTTCCTCTGGCAAAAGTTACAGAACTGAAGAGTTTTGTTTCACTGCTGGACTGTTGATCTGATTGTATTCACTTGTAAGAGAATGTTAATATAACCAACTGAAAAATATTCCTAGATATATACTATTGAATATTTAAAATGAAAAATTAAATGGGATTTTCAAAGCATCTAAAAGATGTGGCTTAGCTAAACCATGTTAATCTTTAAGGAATTAAAGTTGGCTACCCTTTATGTGTTTTGAAAGTCTACTTAAAAAATAAATGAAAGACAGTTAGAGATCAACCAAACAATGAGAACAAACTATGGTTTTCTTTTAAATCTATCCATCCTTATTGGTATAGTAATAATTTTTGTTAGTGATACTTATTAAGATTGAAGCCAAATGGGAACTGAGCATGTACAAGCTATATGCTGTAAGTTTGGTCAAGGGAACTATGCAGGTGGAAAGAGAAATTTAAAGAGATTAAAAGCTTGATAGGTAAAGCCACGTTGAGTTTCTGTGCTATATCCCTGTAGGTTTAAGCCCTGAAATTAGGAGGTTTGCAACTAAGCTCAGTGAGTGCTCAAACTTTTRCTTAGTTAGCACACAAAGGCCCCACTCATCCATATGATCATTTATTTTCCTCCATAAATATTCTGTTTTAAACCTCTTTAAATAGCAAGAGCCAGGTGTTTAAAAATTTCTAAAGCCATCAATAAAACAAAATACCCAAATGTATGCAAGTTCACTGGAGACTAATTTGTTGTAGTCAGTGAATATAGACCTTGAAAATGACATTCTCTATGCTTCTAGCTTAATAACAGCAGGCCAAATCTTGTCTGATTTACTGATTTCAATGGGATTATTGGTTTGAATAAGCAAGGAGGCTTTGACAGAGGGCATTTGGATGCAGTATACAAAACTGAGGTTCTGACACACCAAAAAGAGATTCCTTTCTCCAGTATAATAATTCAAACTTATATGTCTTCTCTCTGATGGCATTTGTAGGGCTCAGCAGGAGGAGGTAAATCACAGCACATTCATTGCCATTTATCGGAGCGGCAGGGAGGCAAAGAAGTGGAGCTGGGTCTCTGGTTTGCCTGGCAGGATGCAGTGTCGCCGCTTCGGTGCGGCACAGAGCCAGAGCGTGCCGTGAGCCCGCCGGGGTTTCCCTGCACTGCCTTCCCTGCCTGGAAAACCCTGGGAGATCTAGGATGCACCGGGGGCAGTGCGGGTTTTGGGAAGGTCTGTACAGAGTTGGAGCTCGTAAGCCCACCTGGATGCACATGTGTTTGCTCACCAGCAGCGCAGACTTCAGGAGAGCTTGCAAGCTGGGGAGCAGCACCAGCCTCGAGCTGGTTGTGCGTTTGTGTCACTCAGCCCACGAGGAGGCCAAAGCCTTCTGCTGGGAGCCTCGCAGAGCAGGGCACAGAGACCCTCGAGCAATTCTGCTGGGGCAAGCGAAGTCCAGATGGACTTCTCAGCTCCAGCTCGGCCGGCACTGGCTGTGCCGGAGAGAGGCTGGCTCGGGGCAAATCTGCTCCCCTGTCTCCAGATCGGGGCAGCTCAGAGCTTTGCACCGAGGAGTCCAGTATGCTACAGATGGGGAAACTGGCGCCTGCGGCTTTGTGTGAGGACATGCAGCAGGCTGGTCGCAGAGCTGGGAAAAAAAAACAGATTTCCAGCATTCCAATATCCCACTTTGTCCATTATGCCATAAGACAAATTGATAATCCTTCTGCGCTTTGCTTGTGTCATTTCTTAAGTGGGAAAAATAATCACCAACCATAATGGGTTGTGAATTTCCCAGATAAAACGCACACATAAATTTAGGTGTCTGTATTATTTATTACTATCTTTCACAGTCAGAGCCATTTCAGATAAATCCGTAGCACTAATTTAGTCTACATTTATACGTTGGTGGTCCATTCGGCAGTCGGTTGCAACTCTCATGATTGGGTTTCCCTTTCTTCTCCCTGCCCCTTGAGTATCAGCATGCACCCACACAAGTACACCAGCACATGGTTTTATCTGTACAAAATATAGCTGTAAGCTAAAGGGAACATCAGACCTTAAGTGGGATTGCATTTTCAAGGAAAAATTGATGTGACATTAAATGCTTAATGAGGCATTTCTTAAAATTAGCAAGATAGTGCTGGGAATATTCATTATAAATTCATCAAAAGTGATATGTCCCATTTACCTGTTGGGGTATGTAGGGCCTCCTTTTACCATGTTTAATGTATTAAGTAATCAGCTATTAAATAAAATCTCGTGGGTTCTCAGCAATAATGCTGCAGTGGCTTGGTCCACCCACACTCGTGCAGGAAACGTGCAAGATGGATCAGCCAACTGCTTGGTTCAGGTCCGAGCTGGCCTGCGCTCGACTCGTCCCAGYGTGTCGGAGGGAGCTGCGAGCAGCGTGCATAATTCAGAGCGCGAGGACTGTGACGAGGGAACTTTCCGGCTGTTGCTTGGACAGATGGTGAGCAGTGCACGGTGCAGAGAGCATGCAATAGAATGGTGCCAAGCCTGGGACTCGGTTGCCAAATCTCATGTGAAGTAGGGCTGTGCAGATGAAATAGAGACATGAATTATAGTTTGTTAATGTTCATTAAAACTTTTGGTGCCTATAATCCTGCTGAGATGAAAAATTCCAGAGCAAATAGAAATCCCTGGGAACTCACCGTGTGTTCGGCAAATGTCTCCTTCGGTCTCTGATTTACATTCACCTTCTTTCACAAAAATGTTTAATTGCCAGGTGTTTGGTGACTCCAGGCTCCTGCCTGTTAAGAAATTGAGACCGAGCCTTTAAAGGTAAACAAAATCCTCACTTCAGTAATAAACCTAAAATGATTTTTACTCGTTCCACTTTGTAATGCTACGGCAGTTTGCGGTAGGTACAGGGCAGTTTGGCAGATTGTGATAAACGCAGTGATAAATGTGTTACTATTTATACTGTAAAACTGAGCAGATACAAACCCAAGAGCTTTGTCCCAGTCTGGCTTCCAGGACAGGAAGCCTCTGTCCTTCTCTGAGCCTCTTTCGGGGCAATTCTGGCTGGGAAGGGAGCTCGGCTTTTACAGGCACGTTGCAAGGTCTCTGCTGGCCGGAGAGGGCATGGGGGGAGGCGAGAGCGCCTCTGGGAGCAGCTGGGTGTCAGAGGCGGCTCCTTCTCGAGAAGGTGGGACCCCGGGAAATGGAGACGCCTCCAATAGTTACGGTGAAAGTCGGAAATTGTTTGCTGTTTCTTTTGACCTTTGGGCTGTTGGTTGCACAACTCAAAACCAATCGTGCTTTGCCCCAAGCGGGGTTCCCGCACAGCCTCAGGCACTCGGCAACTTGGAGCGAAATCCAGACGGTGGAGTCCCTTCAACTCAGCCCCCAAACGCTGAGACAGTTGCAAAAAGGGCAGCTAGCGCTGGAATAGATTTAGACCTAAGCCCTGCTGTGGGGCTGCCTCCATCGGTGGTGGCGGTGGTGGTCTGTCGGGCGCAGTGCGGCGTAAAGGGCCGGGGTCCGCGGAGCCCCCACCGCCTGACGAGGTGCGTCCCATAAGACGTCTGCGTTGCGGGCGGAGAGCGCGTGTTTTGTCGTTTTATTGGCATTGCGTCAGGTTATGTAACTTGCTTTGGAATGTGGTGATGAAAAGGTTACCCAGAGAATAATTCCCAAAATCTAATACAAGGCTTTGCAAGTAAAGCACTGTATTTCTTTAAGAAGCCTGTTGAATAGCCAAGAGAGAGAATAATTTTCCAATTTGATTTGGGAGCTCAGTTGTATTGGGAAAAAATTACCATTGGCAGAAAAAGTCGGTGCTAGTTGTCCGTATAACTTTGTCAGAAAAGCAGGTAGCCGTTCAAACAAAAGTTATAAAATGTAACTGGATAAAAAGGGAAATGTTTTGTTATGCACGCACAAGCGCTCTGGGAATGTACAGCTCTGAACTAAACTCATGTGTGGTGTGCGGGGAGAAATGCAATCCCTCGCTTTTTCTTATTATTTGGACGTTATATACGTTATCCTGAGACAAGTGTTATTTGAAATTGACTCTGCCTTTTAATCTTTAAAAGTAATAAGTTTTTCTTGGCTGCTAATACTGGTTTAGTTGTCATTTATTGCAACTTGCACTGAGCACATTTCTACAGAGCTTTTCCTAAGAGGTAAAGATTTTTTTTTAAATTCACCCTCCGCCTGCTTTTCTATTGGGTTTATGAGGTTTCTTTGTTTGAGTATTTAAGACTCAATTCACCCATCTGATCAGTGGGAATACTTCCCACCAAAGCAGCAGAAATGCACTGTTATCTCAGCTACTGGGGGAAACATTTTGCAGAGGCTGTTACGTCCCAAACAGACATTTTATTCCTCATGGAAAATCATCCAGTGGGGCTCCATATTCTAACAACATTAGCATTTTTATACAAAATGAAGCTATTTTGACTTGTTGCCCTGCAGAATTCCTTGGCAGGGAAATGGTTCTGTGTTCAGGAGGGTAATTAAAAATATTACAGAGAGGAACTTTAAGCTGGATCTTAAACTGCTTCGTGTTTACTTTTCGTAGAGGAAACGTGTTGTCTTTGGGTTTTGGCAATATAGTGGAATACTGCAGGTACATGAGATTGCAGTGAAATTTCTTTAACCTTGAGGTCAAATGAAAATCCTGTTTTGCTTCATTGCATTTTGTTAACTTCAGTAGTGCAAATATATATAACGGCTGCCTTTTGTTGTGCTGCTTCTTCTGGAATATGTCACTGAGCCGCTACCACAAACCGCTCCTGAAAATACTCCATCACCTCCCTCCCTGCCCGTATTAGCTGCCAGGAAGAGACCATTGCCCACAGCTAGGCCTGGCAGGAAAAAAAAATCGGGGAACTGTTTCAGGGAGCTGAAGTTTTCTCCGCTGCGTGTCAGCCTTTCCAAATGGGCGCTCTGCTCTGCTGCCGCCGGGCTGGTCCGGGGCTCGCGAGCGAGCGGCAGGGCTCTGCCCGCAGAGCTCCGGCTGCCCCGGCTGGGCTGTTGAAGGCGCTGCTGTCCCACCTGTCCATTAGCAGGGGTTCGAGCCCGTGGTGACGTGTAGGTATGACGTGTAGGAGGAAAAGGGGACTTGAAAATGTCTTCTGTTTCCACTGTCCAGAAATCAGTCTGCCCACGTTAGGGCTTCATCCTTTATGTGCTTCCTAAGTCAGCGTTGCTAGTTCCAGAACGTCAAACGGAAACTTCCAGGAAGGTTTAAATGTATAAACGTTTGCCTAGATGAAAACTATCATTTGTTTGTTCAAAAGAAGTTACATTTGTCATTACCTTAGGCTAAACCAAATTGCAGAGTAGAGTAATGCATGACAAACATGATATTTTGTGGAAGTTAAGCCCATTTACCAGATGATCTGGAAAGCAAAATTCTGTACTTGCACACATGGTTGTTTACAAAGGTCTTGGCATAGAAAATAATATTAAGTGGATAACTAGTAAGCACTAAGTAGTACTTGTTATGAATCGATATGCATGGATGAATAACGGGTAAAGTTAAATTAGTGGGGCCTATCTAATTTAATCTCATCTTCCACTAAAAGAGATACCCAGCTATAACTTCAACTACCAGAACTTACTACCCTATACTGAGAAAAGACATTAAGTACTCATTTAATCTGCATTCAGATGAAAAGACACTTGCCTTATTATTTTTAATTCCTTCATAAATTTGGAATGATACTGCTTTCATGACCTTGTTATAATTAGCAGTAGCTATTTCTTGTTAATGAGCTATTACCTGCAAATCCATATAATTCATCTGACAGGCTGCCAACCTGACTAATTAACAAGGTCTGACCAATATCTCAAACCCTCTGCAAAAGATTTTCTCCTCTGACACTAAAAAATGTTCTCTGAGGTTTTGTATGTAAATATATCAAACACTGTAAATGGTTTCTGCAAAGAGGTTACAAAATTGCCCTGCCAAGAAGTTTGTCCGTAACATTTATCCAGAACAGAGGCTCTACCCTAAAAATCCCATTTTGCACCCCATTTATACTGTGATTAAAATTGTGCTAGCAACAATGATRTTTTTAAATCCCAGGCAAGCCATAGCATCATTCCTACGTGGCTTGCAGGAAAGATTTTAAAATAGAGAACATCAGGCCGCTCTGCGTAAAGAAGGCTTTAGACCTCTCCGCTAGCAGAAAATACATGTGTATGAAGGTTATTCTCCTGTTTCCAACAAAAATGTAACACAAGCCTTTAGGGCCTGATCACTCCATCCCACGAGAGTGGGAATTCTTTGCACTTCAGTGGAATTTGGATCTGGCCCTAGGCTGCCTTTTTGGCTATGCATTACTACCTAGTTCATCTTCACCGACTTCTCTTTCCCATATAAATAACAGGAAATACATTTCCCATTTCTAGGAGGTATTTTTTTAAGTGACGTTAAGGCATATCTCCGTGGCAGGATTTTCAGAAAAAGACATCTTGTAATGTTAGAACTGCTTGGTATAGATTTATTGATACATGTGGCACTTTACCATAAAAAAGAAAAGTCACTGCCTAAGGCAATTTCCAATCCAAATAGACTTTGCAGTGATCTTCCGCATAATGCATTGTAATTTTGTGTGGACCAAATTCAGCACCGCCACCCGCACCCCCACCTCGCTTCTCAGATGCTGTGAAGATTAGATTTGTTACTGTTTGGGAAGCCATTAGAAACGAGAGAAATTAACTTGGTAGAAAACACGAAGAAGAAATTAATAATTCTGCCTTCAGAGCAGTATTCGAATGGTGGGAAGTAAATAATGCATGGGACAACACAACAAACTAAGCAGGGGGAACAAAATGTGGAATAGCTGCTCTGTAAGCGGACACCATTCATCTTGTGCAATGCATGAGGCAATAGCTCTGTGGAAAAAATGTAATGTGTTCATGTAATTAGACTGTATGGTAATGCAATTGCACAAGGAGGCCGTATTAATGCTGCTGAGACAATCTTAATTCTGCTAATTCCTAGCTTTCAAGTCCTTGACTTTGCAGCCTGCGTTTCTTCGTGATGCTTTGTGTGACCGTGTTTAATATGTGTTGTGATAGTATCTGGGTACTCTTCTCATGCATCAAGATGCAATTATGAAAGCTGTTGTCCAAACACATAAGTAGATGCAGTCTGCCACAAATAATTGCCAAAATCTTTTTTTTTTTTTTTAGTTTAGTAGTTGAAGCAAAACAAAAAAGTAATTAATTTCAGATGAAATTCAGTGACTATATATTTTTTTAGCTTCATTAAGAGAAAGCAAAAGACAACTCCTGGAAAGCTTTGTTTCCCGGAAGGCTATACTAAAACTGAAGTGAAGGATCTCATTTTGGACACTGAGATGTTTGCACTAAGAGAAGGAAAAGGCGCAGAAGACAGCACTGTCATAAAGCCGGCAGCAAGGAGCGGGTGCACAGGCCTGGCGTCAGCGAAGTCACCCCGGAGCGGTGGGTGCTGCTTCAGGGACCTTGTCCCCCCTCCTTTGCCCGTCCTCCCAGCAAACCAGCCGCTGCCCACTGGAGCGCTGGATGTGCTGCGGGGACCCTCCGTGCAGCGGGACCCTCCGTGTCTCCCGCTGGGGCTCTGGGGGTAATTAAATCCCGACTGAAGCCCCCCTTCCGTAAGGGGCGCCCTAAACTCCACTGGGAGTCTGTCTCTCACGCAGTGGGCATTGATGTAAGTGAAAAGTGTTCAGGGAACGGAGAGCAGACAGCGGCACCCGCTGCTGGAGGGCTTGTCCTGGAGATCTCAGGGCTTAAGACTGCTGACAGGGATGGCTTCAAATCCTTTCTGTCAGAGGGAAATTAAAAACCAGCCTTCTTCCCCATGCACCCTCCTCTGCTGTTCGGTAAAAGGACTTTACTTTCTCCTACAGAAATCCAATGAAAATCAAGCTTGATTTATTTATATTTCCAATTATGACTAATTGGTAAATTCAGGTGGATTTCATGAATAGTTTCAGCAGCTCTGTTATTCTCTTGGAGAACATTCATCTATATTTACTTACAGGTCAAGTATAAAAAGAAAGATTTGCATCCTGATGGGTAAGGAGGAGTTCTCGTCTTTCTTCCCCGGTTTTCTTTTTCTCTCACTGCTGTGTCCCTTCATGTCTGTCTTGTGTCCTCGTGTTGTCTTGGGATTGTGACACATTCCTTGCCTTGTTAAAGCAGTGATAGATGGTCTTGGTTACTATGTCTGCCTTGTCTGGTCAGGGTATGGTCTCACCGTAGAAAGAAATAAGAATAATATGCTACAATCCTACTATAATTGTGAACTATCCTACCATAGTAGTGTCAGTGCAAAAACTGGAGCTGATGCTTTCTTTTACTGCAGCTCAGATGGTTGTGGTGTAGCCCCTGTCCATAAATAAGGTGACCTCAGTTTGTTACATTCGTGTGAGAACTACAGGACCTTATCTCCAGCAGTGTTTATGCTGAAACTACTGGCCTGACAGAGGAGTCTTGATGTAGGGACACCTCTTTTTGCAATGAGACATACCCCAAGGCCTCTGTTTAGCAGGACATTTAAGCAGGCAAGTACTCCATTGATGTTACACACATTTAAGCACTCTAGTGAAGAGGAGCTTCAGAGGAAGTTGTTCTTGGGTAGAGTAGAGTAGAATAAAATAGAAGTCATGTGAAAACCTGAACTAAAGCTGAACTATCAGCAAATTTATTTGCAAGGCATTTTTATTTTCTGATTGTACTTGGCCCTGGGAAGGTCTTCAGAAGAGTCTGGGCTTTTAGACTTTGTGGAAACTGGTTGCCACCCTTGCTGTCAAATGGTGGGAAGGGTTTCTTTTGGGACACTGCATCATTTACAAGATTTGTATGCCTTAGCATAGACATAATTAATTGCCTGCACTGCAAGGAAGAAAATGAGGAATAGCACCGGGGACTGTGTGGGCTCTCCACAGCCGCCACTTTAGCCCAGCAGCGAGCCCTGTGTCAGGAACGCGGAGCTGAGCACATAGCAGCTGTCAGGCTGCAGAGCGAGCAGCGGGAGCGTGTTGCGCTGCGGGAACCGCTCTGTCTTTGGTCGTTCCGGTTCGGCGTGTTGTAAATGACGTGCAGATTAACTTGAATGCAAGTAATGGCAGCTCACTCCTGATGGTGGTAAGAGGCAGCAAACCCAACTCTCGCTAATGATTTCCAATAGGTAGAGTGCATGTTTATGATAGTATTAGGTTATCAGAATATATTGTGGAATAGATGAACTTCCCCTTACTACAGGGGGACAGCATGATGAATGTGAGATTCACCCCAGATAGCTACTAGAACTGAGAGCGCGCTTCTTGGATAAATATGCCATTTATCTTCTCACAAAGCACATCGCTATTGTAGAGCTCCAGACACGTCGGCGTAGGAATGCCAACAAAATCTCGGCAGTAAAAGCTCCGGGAGACAGGCAGGCGTTGGCACTCGCGTGGTTTCCACCTTCAACTTCACCCACCTACATGGTGAGTTATTGTTATTGTATTTGTAAGTAACTCTCCACAGACAATTTACATCTTAACCAATGCAGCGCATTTGCTTTGTGACAGCTTTAGCACCCTGCATACGTATAGTCTCTGCAGGCCCTAGAGAGGAACTGCTTCTCTGTTCACTCCCTCATCACTSGCACGCACCCGTCCTGTCTCTCGCCCACTGCCGAGCAGGCACATAGGAAACCAGAGGTGCAGCTCCCGGCCACAGAGGACGGAGCGGAGGCAGCCCTGTGCTCGCTCCCCTCATCCTTGGCTTCCTGGGAAGAGCATCCCAGACTGATGGCAGGAATTAGGACCCGCTTAGGATAGCGTCATCCCGCCCCGCTTCTCCCCARGCTTTGCCCTTGACCAGCCCCTTGCCTCACGAGGCTGCCTCGGGTTTCTCCATCCTTCCCCTGGTACAGGGGCAGTCCCAGAGAGGGGACTTCTGCTGGCAGAGTTCCCAGCAAGGGACACGGTGTCCCGCCCTGCCTATTCCACAAGGGAGATGCCGTGTTTTCGCAGGGCGTTACTGTCTGTTCAGGCAGAATACAGCCCTTGTAGTGTTTAAAACTACAGCTACAGAGGATAAGGCCTAAGCAGTCGCTACCTAGCCCCCAGGTTCCCGCTGAGCCAGCCRGCGCCGGCAGCTCCGGCTCGGCACTGCAGGAACTTGGCAGCCCCATCAGGGCTACAGTGCTGGTGTGTTATTGCCGTTCGCCCTGTCCAGGGCGACTAGCAGCGTGCAGTAGCTCACACTTCCAGGAGTGCCTGTCTTGTGTAAGGCTTAAGACATCCACCTTACAAAATACAGGAAAAACGTGAACCGAATACTCACTGTTCTTCCAGGCAGCAACACACACATCTGAGATACCTGATTTAGACTCTGGAGAACATATGGCTCTTAGTGTGTGTTCARATAATTAGAGAATCTAGTAAGTTTTAGCGTAATTAAATAGATAATAGAGAAGGAAATTAATATGTGAATAAATTTTAAACCACCAAGAAAAGTATATTTCTGTCTGTGTCATAAGCTGTCTTTTGTGTGTGACAAAATCTGAAATATTTGGCAATGACTGTGCTTCTGTATAAACGGGAAATTATCATTATCAAAGCTCATTACAAGTGCATGATAATATATGCTGTTATTGGTTTTTATGTGTAATTGGTTAGTCAAAAATCTCAGATGATAAAATGATTCTGCTCCTAGGTATTGCTATGAAGGGGCTCACTGTGTAAAAACAGATGGGGAGAGAGGCTGGTAGGATATGACTGTCAGTGGCTATGAAATAAAATGTGACCTGCAGCTCAGGAAGTCCTTATATTGGTGATTGCTGGAAGGAGGAAGTGTGTTTCAGGGGAAGGATCATTGTTTTCCCTTGGCATTCATCCCAGTCCCCATCAGAGACAAGTTAGGAGGACAGATGAACTTCTGGCCTGAGCCAGTATGACTGTTTTTATGTTGCAAGGATATTGTTAATTATTCAAGAGTAAAGAAGGTAGTCATTAGAATAGTACGGCATCAGTGAAGAATGGTAATGGGCTCAGACAACTGTGCACGTTTTGACTGAGGTGCTGCTGATTTAATAAGCAGTCAAGACCTGAAGGAGTTCGCCGTCACCCCAAACGCACTTATAAAGTGTGGCTTTAATTTTGGAGTAAGATCTCTCCAGGCTGAGAGCTGTGTGCCATATCATTTGTTAGCAAAGTGCTGTGTGTAAGTGCATCTGTGAAGAACTTGATGTGGAAGTGAACGATGGCAAAGACTTTAAAAGGCATTAATGAGTTGGAAGCAGGTCAGCAGTAGAGTCCTGGCTCGTTAAAGATGTCCTCTTGGTTCAGAATAATTGCCAGTGTAAGTTGGGCTGATGTTCTCAGAACAGCACAGCAGATGCAGATGAACTGGAGAATTAGAAATGAATCACAAAATGTCCACTACCTTGTAGCTGCTAGGAGGAAGATGGGGAAATGACCATTTTTAGCATTACCCACCAAAATGATGTGTTATTATTTGCACAGCTGCTTAAAATGCAAAACTTCCCTTAAAGAATTGGTTCATCTATGTGAAATCCATATGTGTAAAATTATACTGTACTGGATTATCAGCTAATGTGCAAGTCCTGGAGAGTTGCCTATTTACAGTAGATGAGGATCTGTCCCGTAGTATTTTATTGCTTTTCTAGGAAAGCAGCCCTATCATTCTAGACCTTCCCTGAGGCCAAAACTGCTGAGAGACTGCTCAAAAAAGACAATTTACAGATAAGCAGGTTTTCATTCAAGCCTGAGGACCATTTTTGTATTTGTTTGTTCTTCTTTTTTAACCTAAAACTAATTTAAGGAATTTCATGTTTTGTGTTTTGAATAGCTTTGCTTCTGCAGATAAATTGCTAAAATGGCCTTTCCCCAAATCCTATTAGTGACCTCTATGTTTAAGGGGTAATATGGTTTCTTCCTATCAGTAAAACAGGAAAAATCAAACAATGAATGCATAGTCATGAGAGAGAAGATTTCATTAGATGTGTGGAATTCTAGAGACAAGAAATGTGCTGTGATTAGGTTTGGACAACAACACTTCATTAGCCAAGCCTGCAGAAAACAAAAAAGCTTAACAACACCCTGGAGGTTATTAAAAAAAAACCTCTTTACTTAAAACTCTTGATAGGTCCCCTGGGTTTGACTGTTTCTCTTTTTAAATGAAGATGTAGGTCATCTTGCATTGTCAAGATACATTATATCACACAGATGAAATCTTTTGGGAGCATTTCTCACTAAAAGTTGACCCAGAGATGCAAATTCTCACTCATTTGGGTATTTTTCATGCAAGTAATCCCATCAGCATCAGCCTATAGACTCCTAGAGCTTCAGGAGAGACAGGATCATTAGTTCATCTAATTTCATCTCTTGTGCATTATGAGCCATTAAATTTTCAGTCACCCCCTGCACTGAGCCCAACACATTGTGTATAATAAAATTATATATTCCGAGAAGACATCCAGCCTTGATCTGTAGATGCTGAGAGCTGGAGAATTCATTGTTTCCTGGAATTGTCTGTTCCAGTTGCCATTCACATTCACTGTTCCAAATTGGTGCTTTCTTCCCAATGAGAACTTTTCTAGTGGTTCTAGTGGACATCTGGTTCTTCTCTAGACACCTTCTCTGCTGGATTAACAAGTCTTCCACCATCTTGCATTTCCTTCTAGTGAAGTCCTCCTACATTGTAAATGTAGGACCTCTCAGTCCTCTTTCTGAAAATGTGCCAGTACTAGAATCCTTGTGGTGTGGTGCTCTTCTTGGCCCTTCCAGTGGTTGTCTTCATCCCTTTCTGAGCTGGTGGCTAGAGGAACATCTCAAGTCTCAGTGATTGCAATAGAATTAGTTGCATCAGGAAGGAAATATTCAGAGAATCATGACTGGAGATGGTAAATTGAGGATTTGGCTAAGTAGGTAAAATAGCACTGACTATGAATTCCTGTCGGATACGGTGGGAGCTGGACTGTGCCTTTGCACAGTGAAGAGAAGAAGCATTGTTCAGCAGTGGATGCTGCCAAGCAGTTTAGTTAAATTTGCTGCAGTCAGCCAGTCCACATTTGGCATACAAAGAAATTGCGCACAACTTGCTGAAATGTAATCACTGAGTCACATCATTGAGTGCTTAATCTCTAGGAAAGTTAACTTTTTCAGCACAGGCTAGAGCACATCAGCAGGTTTCTTTCTTGTTTATCCCCAGGTGCTGATAGTGCCTTCTGCTCCTCTTGCAAGAGAGATTGTGGGCAATGCTATGGGAGCTGCTTTGAAGTCATATCACATTGCTTTTACCACACACATCAAAAATGCAAAAGCACAGCTTGTTTACTGTAGCTCAACAAAGGGGCAAGTGCACTTAAATCAGAGAACTTGCCAATACCAACATCTGAGTGTGTAGGCTTCATTATTAGACAGATCTTTGGGGGCTTTAAAACATGGTACCATCTAACGAAATCCACTGACACCACAAATGGGGCTATTCCCCTTACTGTACTTGGCAGGGATCTGTTAAATTAGCAGCTCTTCCTTTGGCAGCTGTGCCAGTAGGAATAAAATGAAAAGGCTGTGCCAGTATTTACTGACCGCACAGCTGCATTCACAGGCAGAGTTACAAAGTCCTTTTTTGACATGCTTTCTGTGACAGCTGGGCTCCTGTTCAGCGTTCTAATTTCCTTGATGTCCTCTTCCCAATGTGTGATGTTCCTTTGAAATATGACTATTTATTCGTTTGACAGTTGCAATGTCAGTAACAAGGGAACAGAATGAGTGGCTGTAGCTCTGCAAAAATAAGTTGGAAGTGAGAAAGCCAAAGTCCTTGTTGAGTTTTGAATCTTCAGCTCTGCTGTCCCACAAGAAGTGATGAGATTTCCCCCATCTGTAGACCCTCCCCTCCAAAGGACTTTGGATATTTCAGGTCATGTCTATTAGAGGGTCATCTATCCATCAGCATTAATGCTTTTCTGACAAATCATTAAGGAAACGGGGAGACTAGCCTGTAAGGCAACAGTGGTATTTTTGCTTCAGTCACTTGATTTGACATTTGTCTTCCAGAGATTTTGTCCAAAAAATCCACCCCTCTTCCTCCCCTTTTAGCYTCTTTTGACTCCAAGTGGATTTTCTCACCTGTATTTCTGTGTTTGTTCTCTTTGATATCTCTAAAACAATGCCCTGAAAGTGAGAATAGGCCTGTCTAGTGGAGGAGTTTCTTGCCTGTGTTTCTGCTTTGGATCTGAAAGGCAACAGTCAAAGATTTTCTAAATCCCTTCTCATCTCTGTCACATCAAGCCACTACCAAAGTAGCCATCCATAGCACCTGCAATTAAACCCTAGGCAGAATTTCTTATGGTCTTCAGTGTCCTTGGGCGTTTGCTATTCTGCAAACCTTCTCCAAGCTATTTCAGTCTAAAACTGAAGTGCTTATGTGGAAGAAGATTGGGAGGGAATGCGGTAACAGAGCAGGTGTGACTTGTGCAACTATAAATAATCTTAGGAGACTTTTCATCTTGTTTCRCACTCTTGGGATGTATAGATTTTTTTAAAACCAAAATGAAAGCAAGGGGCTCTAAATATATTTGAGAGGTTGTATATCAAGTTTCTGTTCACCTGCAACTGGACAGTCATCATCTGCTTTCAAAACACTGTCAACTAAGCTCGCTAATGAGTCTCCTTTTTCAGGGAAGAAAAGGAAATCAAGCTACATTTTCTACATTCATAAATCCTTTTGAGGATTCTATTCTTAGAGTGAGACCCTGATGAAATACAGAATTTTCAAAGTACTGGCAGTTTAGAAATAAGAAAACAGGATGATCTAACGACTAGCCAGATTGGAAGAAAATACAGGTAATCTCATGGGACATCTTTTGTGTCTACTCAAACCCTGCTTGCCAGAGAGGCAACAGGAATTTAAAGTGAAATYTGTAAGTCAAGTGGCGAAAAAACATTTTCCCTTCACATGGGTGGTAGGGTTCTTCTTGTAAAGGTCAGTTCTGAAGATGCAAACACAAGAAATCCTATGCTTGTCTAGACATTCTAGACATCTTTATACTTCAGAAAGATTAGTTCATTAACACAAGCATATTTGATGTTATTTTGTGTTTTAGAAAAAAAACAGTTTAGAATTCTTGTCCTCCAGTGATTGACTTTATCAATTTTCATAWTAAATTGGCTCCTGAAGCATTTGTTAAGAATGCTAAAGGCAGCTGCTGAGCGCTGCTGGTGCATTGGTACATCCCTGTGTATCCTAAGGAGAACGTGTACAAGATGGTACTGAAATAATAATGGGTCCAAATCACCAAAGTGATGAGCTTCTGGAGTAGCCATGAAAGTCGGTGTGAGCTCTGTGTGTGGGCTGGGAGTACAGATAACCCACAGATGACAGGGATGTGAACATGGTATGCATGTATCTGTGGGTGCCTGAAGTCCAAGGGGACTGTCAGTAAGAGTATTGGCACACCCTTACTAATAGCCCACTAATTGTTTGCTGGTTTCTATTGATCTTTAAATTGCATAAAGTCAAGATCAATTTCCTGAGTAACGCCTCTGACATTTGTAAGCAGTATCCAATATAATAACTGATCTTAGGTCATCTTGTCTGGAATTGACATTGTAAATGTCCGCTTATTGATACACTCCCAAATAATGCTTTAGTGATACCTCTGGGAGAAGCTGTATCTCTCATAGAAGCTGTGTGCACTGAGGGAGCTTTTCTAGAGCAGAAAGAGAGAACCCTGTTTTCTTTCTCTGTCCCTCACATATATCCATCTGGTCACAGTAGAGTTGTCCCTTTTCCTTGGTCCCATTAAAAACATGCAGCTCCTGCAACACCATCTTGGCATTTATGTGAATCTTCCTGGGGCTCCCTCATCCGCACCCATCCAGTCTGGCAATGAAGAGGAGAGGGACCCATCACAATTCCTTCCTTAGACCCATTCTCCAACCCCAAGCTGAGAGCACCTGGTCTGATTCTCTGACAATTGTACTTCCCTGCTGGAAGATGAAATATATATTATTCTTTTCTACTATCACCAACCCCAAGAGTTAAAAGAAAACAGAAGTCAGGCTCCAAAAATGCCATGAGATAATTTTAAAATATATATAAATGCCAGAATTGTCTTCAGGCGTTTCTGGGCATTTCATCATACTTGAATTAGGTCATTGAACTTAAGTTTTCTCCATAGCCATCAGGATAAAAACTGGCATCTTCATGCAGATCCATGCTTCAGGAAGCCAGAGCGTTAGCGCATCAGTCTGTGTGCAACATTATACAGTAGGACCCCACAATACAATTGCAAGAGTTGGCATTGGTGCTTTTTCCCTCTTATGAAACTTTGGCAGCATTTTCTGATCGGCAGAGAATATAATCTAAAGCGTAGCTGTGTTTGCCCTTCAGCTCAAAAGTTTGTCCCCAGCTCTGACTGGGTGGTTGAGGTGTGGAAAGGAGAGAGGTGCCCGTCTGAAGTACGCAACAGCTTTAAGGAAGGTCTAGGCACTGTGCAGTCCCCGTCTGTCTCCTCCTCTCAGTCACTGCTTTCAACACAACACGATTTTTTGTCCTAATAGGAGAAGTTCACAAAGAATTACAAATGGAAAAATTACCCCGGCCTGCCCTGTTTGTTCTTTTTATTAATCACAGACTGTAGTAGTAAGCTCAATCAGACACTGTTCCTCTTATACTCAAAAGTCCTTCTGGTTTGAGAGGGAAGCTTGGGTGTGTACTGAGAATAGGATCTGAGCTCTTGGTCTCTCAGTCCACTTGCTTTCAGTGGTCCCCTTTGAAGTTCTTCTGCCTTGTCTCTTTCTTGCAGTAAATTTCAAAAGCCAATGTAGATTTTGCTGCGATCGTTAAGATAAGCGATAGGCAGTTGTATGCTGAGCAGCCTCCTGCTTTCTGGGATCACAAAGAAACCTTAGTGCCAGTCTGCACTTCGCTACTGCTGTCAGACTGACCAGCTCTGCTGCTATCTGATTTAATCCCTTCTGTCATTTGAATAACCTTGGTAAAGTCAAGAGATTTCTTCATGCCTAGCTTACCTCACTCTGCCATTTGCACTTGTCCGCTTGCTTTTTCCCTTTCCATGCTCTGCTCTGTCTCAACACACTTCTTTTGGCTTCATCACTGTGTTACACAAGTTTATGTAGCCCTGGATCTCTGTTCCCCCAAATGCACTCTCTGTAGCCTCTCGCTGATGTTTGTCTGACTGTTAAAGGGCTCATTTCATGCCTTCAGTTGTGGCTCGTTAGTGGCAAAACCTCTGCTGGAGTGCAGCTGGTGTAATGATTCTGGAGCCCAGAAGTATGAGACAGCTTCTAAAGTGAGTGGAGATGAGATGAGTTGGGTCCTGGTCCTGCTGCAGCCAGCACCCATCAGTGGGGCTCACAGCGACCCACCCAGCCTGGTGCTCAGTGGTGGGGGATCAGCACGGGGGAATCTGGGTCTAGAAAGAATCCCGTACAGCAACTGCAATGCTCTTCCTGCCTCTGGGTGGAAGGTTCCTAGTGAGAAAGGTCTATGTGAAAATTTTGCACCTGCTGACTTGAAACTGGTGGCAACATGTTAAGGGCTCTCTGCTCACTTATAGAAGTGCTTAAGTAGCAGCCATGTGCTCATGACAGGGAGCTAAGACTRAAGTGGGTCAAAACATATTGAAATAGCTCCTTTTCCTCAGTTTCACTGAAAGAAGAGGAACTCTCAAAGCAGTGGTGTTTAACGCACAGGCCATATTCTGCCTAAATGAGAATGTTTTTTCTTCTAGATCAGGCTGTATTAGGGATCTGCATATCCCATACAGAATCAGAGCCTGGCTTTTTAACTCCTCATCAAGATAGAAGTGTTACTGCTATAAGTAACAGAAGCGATGAATGCATCAAAGCAGACAAAGCTACCATACTTGGACTTAAAAACCTCCCTCTGGGAAATGCCAAAATGACAGAAATTAGATATGCTGCAAAAGCAACAAGATTCTTTTCTTTTCCCCTTTTCTTCCTTCCTTAAAAGCAAAATGGGTTTCAGCAAATAGGGATCATTATTACTGGTTGCTGGCCTTTGATTTTGACTAAACAGCCATACCTGGTTGAATTGTTAACAGGGCTCTGACGAACCTGAAGAACTAAATACAGGAAAAATCCCTCCGACAAGAAATGAATAGATACTAATGATAAGTACAAAAAATAGTATGTCAACTGGTGACACGCTCTGTGCAGGATTGGTTTCTCATTACTGCAAGCCAAGTCAAGTAGAACTTGCAGTTTGCCCTTTACCATAATTTATATCCACTAAAGCTCTAAACAGATTCATGAAAAACAGCAGCCAATCCATATCTATCATGTTTTACGTCTGGGTGAAGAATATGGGTATTACTTTTATTAAGTTTCATGAAATATCTGCCTTTRTATTAAAAGTGATAGATGTCTCTTTGCCAAAGTTTATTTAAGATGGGTTAGGGGTCGCGTGCAGAAGGAGGGGATGCTAAAGGAGAGAAGCAAAGGAGGTTAGTTATGTTTTTTATCTTGCTGAGGGCAGAGAAGCCCTAAACCCTTCCTCCCCGGGGTAAATTTGTGCAGCAGACTTTCTGGCATAGCCAGAGCCATCCATAACGAGACAATATTTTCTGCAAGGCTTCTTAAACAATTTTGCCAAAGTAGATTGATCCTGACAGAAGCCTTCCTGTCACCGCACAGTTCTCTCCTGAGCGGAGACTGCCAGCCGTGCTGAGATTTGCCAGATTTGCTAACCTCTACTGGGGACAGGGCAGGGTCTTTCCGATATTAGAGGCTGTAAGGCCATGTAGCTGTGCTTCCCTTCCAAAATATATATGCTCTCAAACTCAGGGACTGCAGATGGCTTGTAACCTTTCTAAATGCTGCTTTGAAATAACTTTGTTACAGAAATACTTTCTTCAGGAACATACTAAAGTAAGCCAGCAGGTTGGCATTTGATCATCTTATTGACCTGGTGTTGTCTTCTTTTTAAAAAAAATAAAAATAAATAAATAAGTGTATATATAGCCAGCACTTAAAAAATCTGCAAACCCTGGAGAGGATGGTACAGAGGCTCCCTAAAATGAGGAGTTGTGGGCATAAAAACGGGCCCTGGTCTCTGTAGTGGTGCCAGGGGTGCAAAAGGCTGTGAAACCAGCCACGAATGAGCTGCTCCATGGAGGAGGAGGAGGAGGAGGAGGGACAGTCGTGTAGGGCACGCTCAGCCTCCCTGTGCCTTCAGCCGTCCATCGCAGCTCTCCTGAGCGGTGGGGCAGAGACTGCAGAGAGTTTCCAGTTCCCCAGGCTGCACTCAGCCTCCTTCTAAGCGCGCTCGCCTCAGCGCAAGTTCATGGGCACAGCGTAAGGAGCAGTAAGAGCAGCGTTACCAGCTGGGCGGGAGAGCTGGTCTTGATGGCCCCTTCTGGCCTTAAACATCCATGAAGCCTGCAAAGTGCAGTGCGGTCAGCAGAGGAGCAAAGCAACGTTAGATGAGCAAGCTCTTGGTTGTTAGTAACCCAGCACAGATTAAATAGCAGGAGAAAGCTTCGATTTTCAGCTTGAATCAGACTGGCCTGGAGAGGCGGTGTGCTGGGTGGCAGGCTCCCGCGGATTTCCAAGACCTCATTTTGAAATTGGTCTGAGCGTCAGTGTGCTCGAGTCCCTTCTCAGTCGCTGCACATTGCGGAATTTCGGACTGTCACTGTTATTCCCATTTTACACCACAATGTGTGGAAAATTCGGGTCAGTGTCTAACAAACTGCAGCAGTAATAGGCTTGCTCTGTCTGGTGTGGTTTAAGGAAATAATGTGATGTTTAACATTCGTGAATGTCCGGATGTTGCTGGCATCATTGTGAGTGCACAGAGCAGTCAGTCACAAGAATAAAGCTCAAATTGGGTGTTTTCTTGCAAAATACTGGGTAAATAAATCCCTAAATGTTTTTTTTCAGAGTCATAAAGCGCTGTAGTATCTAAGACTCTTATCTGGCAAATGCATGTATGTGTACTTAACTTGATAACAGTCGGATTATTTGTGTGTTTCAAACTGCAAATATGTGAGCATTTGGAGGACTGGCCTTAGGCAGCAAAGGAGAAGGTGCTTGGCAGGTATTTAGACTGTAAGGGGAACCTCATGCTTTCTTGGGGAAGCACTTTCTTTCTGAATCATTTACACATTTGGTCAACCTTTACTAATTGCTTTGAAGGTATGTAGTTAACAATAGATGTTTACTGTATGTCTGGGCCATTTAGCAATATAAAAAGAATACTCGTTATCATAAGAGATTTAGGTGTGTGTAGCCCTGTTTTTAAAGCTTTCTTGAGTGAAGGCCAGAGTCAAAAGCAAGTTGTCAAGTCTGTCCTTCAAGCTCCATTAATAGATGTGTTTGTGTGTTGCGTGTGTGTGTGTTTAAAAGGTCTATACAAAATTTACTATTGCAGACTTGGGGCCAAGATAGAATGGAAAGTCTTGCTAATCTTTGCAGATAATCTTCAAATACTTTGAAGCATGTAGCATCTACTTTATGAGCATCAGCTGGAGTGAGATTTTTCTCATGTAATTTTGTTTTTTTATCAAAAATAATTTCCTGCAAGGTATCATTTAAAGAATTGAAGGGATTTGCTATGTAAATCTGCTAATTGTTTACTGCCCTTGGACAAGAACATGAGTTTGCTTGGGACCAGAAGTAAGGGATGATGTATTGTTACGCAGGAGTAGGATTAGAAGTACAATCCCAGGACCTCCAAGGCTGGGCTTGTTGCTTTAAGGAGGAAGTAGGTTTCACAGTAGAGGTGGGGGCTACTTTGGAAAAATAATAGCCTCAGAGCCTCCYGCACAGCTTCCTGCACAGCTGCAGGAACTTGCTTTTTCTCGTTGCCTTTTAAAGCACCTGCCAGAAGTGGTCCATGGACCAACTGAGCAAGGCAATTGCTGCGCTCTCTCTGAAGCAGAGCTGAACTCAGAGCTTTCCCCTTCTTTGCCGTCCTGCGATGGTGAGGGGTTAGGAGCAGCCCTGTGGGACTGCTGGTACAGGTTGGCCTTGCAAGTCCATGCCAGAGCATTTCTTGTGTTTCCACAGCAATCTCTTTGAAACCATCTTAATGGTGGGCATCAAGGGATATGACGAGATGAACCAGCAGTGGTGATAATACACTGGGGCTTCGGTAATGCGTTTGATGTTCTCTCATTTTCCACAGCTCTTAAAGTCACTGTTTTCTGCTGTATCTTGGCCTCCTGGCTTCTTGCTTGATTGCATTATTAAGCAAGAGTCACTGATCTTCAGCCTCTTCATGTCCTCCCAGTCCATGGTTATGAGCATTTACCGTAGGCTTTCAAGCCTGGACATGTTCTGTCTTGGAAGGTGGTTTGTTCACAGTTTTGGGATGCCTCTCTCAACTCCTCTCTGATAATCACGTCCTCAGGATGTGGCTTGCAAGCAAGCCTATGCTTGCCTGTTGAGGCACCATGGGGAACCCTTCCAAAACTTTGTCAGTGGTTTGAAAGATGAAGGTTTCTGGCAAAAAATGATGAGATGTGGAAACACTGGGTAATGCAGAAATACTGCAAGAAAGCCTGCTTGCTTTCATCTTCTTTTTCTGTCCCATAGCTGAATACTGTCGGGATGAATCATCCATTTTGTGCTTCTGTGCTTACATGAGTGCCCTTGAGTGCAGACTGTGTCTTTGGATCCCCTTCGCTTCATTAAGAAGCCATTTTCAACAGGAAGTCCTTTAAAATTTTAAACTCACAACTGGCACAAAATGGAATTTTGGCTAGTAGCACCCAACGAAAGAAGGCAGTGGCCTAATTTAGTCTCACTGGATCAGGACTGAGATTCAAAATCCCAGCACTAGTCACTACCTTTTAAAATTTAAGCATCACTTGTACTTACAAATTGCTTTTTTAAGTGAAAATCTGGTATATGAGCAGCTCTCGAGTTCCAGCTATCACAAGGGAAAGAGGTGCATTCCATGTGTGCATGTACAGGAAGAATTCTGGGAGATGATTCATGCAATATCTCGCCTAATCATTGCTCTCTGTAAAACAGATTTGGGGCTGCTGAAGGGGTGTGTGCGTGCGAGGAAGGTCTTAGAGGCTGAAGGCTGCCTTTGCGCTGTTCAGCAGGGCGAAGGGGTGCTCTCAGATTGGCGCCCACCCCACCGCTCTTCTGCTGTCTTTGGGAGCGGATTGTTTGTGGGATTGAACTCCAGCGATAATGAAGAACAGCAGCAGCAGGGGAATGTGTGTGCTTCTGTAAAGCAGATTCAGTAGATGAACCTAAAGAACCTGCCCAGCCCTGGGAGAGCGGTTTCCATGGTTAATTTTCTCTTTTGTGTTACTGATTTTTCTTCTTATTACGTTTGAAATTGAGAGAGCTTTGTTCAACATTAGTAGCCAATGGCAATAAGCTGTAGAGATGAGACTTTGCAGAGATATAGGGCAGGGAAAAAGAAAAGGTGTAAAAAATTGAAATGACAAGGTCACGTTGGTGRCTAGTGATGTGGAGGAAGGAAATTTGTACCCAGCGTGCTTTGATGAGTAGTTAGAGGAGGAGACCATGCTAGGCAGGGATGTCTTTAGAGACCAAGTTGGCATGTCTCGAGCACAGATGGTGTAAAACAAAAGGAAATTGAACCATTTCTGTTTTAAATGAGTGTATTTGAGAGGCAACTATTATTCTCTTTTTCAAGATGGAGACATCTGAGCATATTTTCAGTTGGGAGGAAATCAATATGAGCTACAGACGGCATCCATGTGTCTGCACCTGGAAGGGAACTACCAGCGTGCTTGTGGCATTTCCACCACTGTCACTGGTGGCCTCGGCAGGCCTCACTGCTCAGGTTTCTATGTGCAGTTGAATCCCCTGGCAATGTGAGCGTGCTTTTGAGACCTTACCCTTCAACGTCTGTTTGCACCCAAAAGCTTTGTTGCCTTAGCTGTCTTTGTAAGGCGATTCTCCTCCTTCCTGTTCAGCTGTGGTCCCCAAGTGCAAAGAATGTAATTTGCTATTCATGAGTAAATGTGTATTTTCATTTAATTAAGAAAATACTTTGAGGTCACTGCAAAACTGGACTTTTCCAGAAATTTAGCATATTGAAAAATATTGGGGAGGGGGGTGTTAGATTTTTTTGGTTGAACTAAAATGGGTCACGTTATGCTCTGGAGTGACTTGTCRTATTCTTATGCTTCCAGCTTTTCTCTAAGTTACACCAAACCATACTCCCTAGGTTAAAAGAGTTGTGTTAAAACGTATGCACAAAAAGCCACCTTCCATTTACATGGGGGTAGAGGGAGAAGGAGACAGAGGGAGAAAGGCTGGACATGTCTGTACGGAGRAGCACAAACCGCCAGGCGCCCCGCAGCCCCCAGCCACGCTGGCAAAGCTCCCGGCCAGCAGAGGAGCCTCGTGTCGGGGCTGGGCAACCCTGCCYAGTAACCCCCCGATGGCGTTTCAAGGTGATCAGAAACTGAGGAAGGAAAACCGCAGCTAAAAGCAGGCCAGCTGACTTCTGCGAGGAGCATGCACGCTCTTGTGTTGTCTTTTGAGTTGGAGGTTACATAAACCTTGTCTTCATTTAGTCAAATGTGAAATTTCTGTCTGTGAAATTGCCCTTCCCCAGGTGCTGGTGAGGCTCATGGCCTCAAATCAGGTGGAAGTGCTGCTCTGTGGCTCTGCATTTGTTTCTCGGCACAGCAGTGCGTGTCACCCTGGCTTTTGCTTCATTTCCATCTGAGCAAGCAAAAAGCACCATCGCAGGGGCTCTGAGCAGCTTGCGGATGACTCGACACGACAAAAGCAAAGCGCAGGGTGCCCGCAGTTGGGAGCTTGCTCACGCTGGCTGTCACGTTGTCCCCTCCTTCGCCTCTAAAGCCAACCAAAAAAGCGGGCTGGGCAGGGCGGCGGAGCGAGGCTGTTGGGGACCGCGGGGCCGGCCCCTCCAGCGTGGCAGGGCAGGTCCTCTCCGAGCGGCGTTTGGGTTCCCGTGGCTGAGGTTTTCATTGCAGGCACAGCGTGGAGCGAGGGTGCGCTGCCGGACACGTGTCTGCGTTATTCGTTGGCACGCAGGGCAGGCTGGCTTCTCCTTTCCCCTCGGAAAGCGCGCCTTGCTGTGACCTTTCCCCAGCAGCGGAAGAGACGCCCTCCCCTGCCAGCTCGTTCGGGGACCGCTGGTCTCCATTAAAGCCACCGCTTGCGCTGCTGAGACCGAGTGGAGGCCGTTGCAGCGCGGTGCTCCGCGCCTCGACGCCGGCGGTGCTGCCGCTCAGTCACCCGCGGGCGCCTTAGGAGCCTTCCCGCCCCGTTTCGGGGGGTGGTCGCGGCCTGGCATTTGTATCCCCTCGGTGGGACTTTGCCTCCCCCGGAGGCTCCTTCCCTGTCCCCTCGCAGACCCCTGCCGGACGTGCGGGAAGCCTTGGCCCACGCTGCGGTTTAATTCCTTGAAGTGCCCTTTTACCACTCCTCTGTTGGAGGTCGTCTCTCCCAAATATTCCTCCCGAAAGGGAGACTGCTGTTTGCTTTCTGCAGCCAGCGCTGTTAATCTGCGGCGTACGATTTGTAATCCCCTCGGTAAACACCCGCCCGCGTGCTGCTCCCGGGCGCCTTCGCGGGCAGCGCTTCTCCACCTGCGGTGTGTCAGCTGCCGGCTCGCAGCCAGCCCYGGCGGCCGCGACGGGAGGTGGCGGAGCTGCCGTGCCAGCAGGGTTCGTGCCCTCTACGGCGGCCGGCACCGCCAGCAGAAAAAGCGTAGGGGTCAGTAAATCAGAAAAGGCTGAAAACTAGTGCTGCAGGAGTCAGGGCTGGGGAAGGATCTGACGTTTTTTGGGAAGGCGAGACATGTTCAGCAGCGCACTTGAAGAAGAAAAAAAGAAGAAACTTGTTAGCAAATGTAGCTACGTTTCTGCATGGAAATGACTTTTAAAGTGGGTTTCGTTAGGAGACTTAAGGAGAACGGGAGTGCCTGGGTAGCTATTTGTTTGGCGCTAGGGAACAGCGAGGATTATTAGGACTGTAAAGCCGGTAACTACCCAAGGGGGCTGATTTTTGAGCGCACTGGGATGCACAGAGTGCAGCATGCTGCAGGGGGCTGCATTTGCTCTGTCCTCCGAGCTGTGGAGCGAGATTTTCGGTAGCGGGAAATCCCACAGGCACAGGCAGCCGAGAGCACGAATCTCCCCTACCCTCCCCAAGGGAGTGCTGCTTTCAGCTCTCCTCTTCAACAAGCCTTCGGTCAGCCCTGTCCTCCACGGTCCRAACCAACAGCATCCTTCATTTTCCCGTGACGATCCGATGAGCCAGGCAACTGCCCCAATCCCCCGCTCTTCAGACAGCCCTGCCTGCATTTTGAGTTTTGCAATGTGGAAGCATTTTTCTGATGCCTCATCCAGCCCCATCTCCCTTGCAGGCAGACTTTCTGCCAGAGAGGAGCCCACCTGGCCGTGCTGGCACTGAGCAAGTAGTGAAGGTTGCCCAGTAGCTGCACAATTCATCGGGGACAAATTGAGGKGAGAGTAGGCTGAAATGCAGCAGCAGTAGCATAGAAGGCAAAATATTAGAGGCCTCCAGTGAAAACGCAGAGTATAAACCATACCAGAAAAAGAAGCTTGCTATCCATCACCGAGTCAGCCCAGATGTGGTGGTATGGATTCAGGCTTTGGGAAGGTGGACTCTGGAGCTGAGAGTTGAGAGGAAAAGAGTTCAGTCAAGATGATTCCTGCCAAACTGAACTGAATTAATGCCTTTTTCTGAGCCCCAGCCCAAGAAAGAATTAATTGGCTAAGGAAATAATGATGTTTTTTACAGAGAAGTGAAGGAAATCCATTCAGATGAGCTGGTCCCCAATGTGATAGCACAGAAGGTAATTATCCAAATAGTGGAAAAATTTTACCCAGCCTTTTCTGCCTCTAATACTCATCAGAGTTGGCAGAATAAGACCTGGAGAAGAACTTCTCCAACTTCAAAATGTGGCAACTGCCACAAGGCAGGTAACAACTGTCCACAAGCATCATCCAGCCCTGGGTACCATCTGCCTGGTATTCCTCTAAGTGCTAGAGTGGGAAATAACAGTGAAACATGGGTGACCATTTCCCTGCTGCATGGAACAGTAGTGGATTTTCTGAATTCGAACCATTCTGGACCACAGTGGGATTTTTGTTGTTTTTTTTCTCTTGTTTTGTTTTGCTACATGAGCTTCCTAAAACACATGCAGCATCCCTTCTAAAATCACTCAAAGAAACATTCTCCAAACTTCTGCGGCAGACATTTGCCTCAGCCTCCTATCAGTTGCGGACACAGCTTTATTTAGCGCTCAAAAGGTAGCAGATGCACATCCCTACAGGTCAGTCCTGTGGTCTTGCTCCTGCACATCTGTGTGTGGTTAGACCATCACACTTGCAGATGATCACAATTACCTGAGTCCTTGCTTCAGTTTGGGTGGTGGCAGGAGCTTTCCCAAGGGAGAGAAGAGCAAGTGTGTAACCCTCTCTGGTTAATGCAGAGGTGAAGGCCACAGCAAAGTTTCTGGCACTAGAAACAGCTCAAATAACAATCTTGACACCGAAGTGCCCATGCTTTCATATTAGATCTTGCAGGGAGCTTAATTCCTTTCTCGGCACTGCCGCAGCTAAGAAAAGAGATAAGCAATAAAGAAGAGCAAAGCTTTTCTCTCTCCAGAAGGGTTTTGTAAGATCCTGCGCTGAGCTCCTGATATCCAAACAGCACCGTGGGCAGGACATGAYGAGGTATCCTAGGGCTTCAGGACTGCATGAAATCAAAGTCTCTTTCTCTTTGGGAGGCAGCTCTGTGTGCAGAGTGCCCTTGTGTTGCTGCTCCCTGGGTGTGGGGATAAAGGGCAGGCTTGAGCCGTTATAAGGGACAGAGAGGAGCTTGCTCRTGCTCTCTGTTGTGCGTAATGTGAGTGATGGCCCTGCACACGTGGTAGAGGAAGGGCTCCTATTTCCTGATTCCCCTTTATTTTAGAACAGCCAATGGTCTTCCCCCCTCCCCCCTTTTTTTTTCTTTTCCTTTTTTTAAGATCAACCACATAGGTTCAGACTAAATTCTCAGAAGGTTGCTCTGAATTAACTGATAAAATAGCTCTCCCAAATGGAACAAGAGTTCATGCAGAGTTCTCTGCAGCAGGGAAATGTACCTTCCCTCTCCTCAACATATTTCAGATTCAAATTCATAGCATCTTCTTCATACCATCTTCTTGTAAGCCTTGATGTCCCGTCTCCCTAAAGGTTGKTGGTGGKGGGGGGGTGTTTTGTGGGGGGGTTTTTTTGCAAGTTCCCCTGTAACCACATTGACTCCATGCCCAGATTTTAACCCATAGATGAGCTTCCGGGACTGATTCCTTGCCAGGGAAGTGGCTGGCTGATTACTAATTTGTGTCTGCATTTTTTCACCTCATTTTAGGGCAAAAGGTCTCCCATCCTTACATTTGCTTTCCACATCTCATCAAGGGCTGAGACTCTCTTGCTCTGAGCCTGCATTCCTCCCACGTTATGACCCATTTGTGCCATTTGCCTTAGCCATAGGGAATCTACAGCCAGTTGGTCTGGCTGCTTGGGAGAGCCCCAAGGCACTGGGAATACCTGCGGGAGGATCTGTGCTTGCCCTCTTCACCGTGCAGTCCCAACGGCACATGCAGTGTGGGCATGGCTGCATYCCCTGGCAATGGCACACAGGCTTAAGTTGGTAGACTCCAGAGAGGTCGGAGTTTACTCCAGTGACAGAGTTGCCCCCTTTCAGACCAGGAACAGGAGTCTCACAAAAGCTGACTCCTGCTGCTCTGATCCCATGAACCAAAGGCAGTGTTGCCCCTATTCAAGGATGCTCTGCTGTGATCAGGAGAAGGCCAATGTCAGTCCTTGCAGAGACATCTTCCTTCCTCATTCACACAGCAGTGTCTTGCAATCCTTGGATGATTTCCCTGCRGCCTCTGGAAATCCTTGGTCTTTTCCAAAGTCATTGGGTGTCTCAAATCATGATGCAAAGCACTGTGAGCGTGAATAGGGTAGTTCCCACTTGCAGAAGTTTCTCCTTGGGCCAGCAAAGTATTCTTTGTTTTTGAAGTGTTTTTAATCATCATCRATCAGCAGTGTTGAGGGCAAGGGAGAGTACGCAGATTTGGGGTGGGTGAAACTGCAGGCTGTGCCTTCACCATGTCTAAAGTTGCAAGGAAAAAAAGTGATGGGACAGAATTGAGGAGTTCTGAGTTGTGAACTTTGTGATTTGGCACTCACCTGGGGAAACTCGGGATTATTAGACCCCTGTGCGACTAAAATTACATTTAATGTGTGGTTAATGGGACTGTTATCAGCTGAATGCAAGGCAAGAGGCTTAGAGTAAATGTGAGTCTTCACCACTGATAGGTTTAGGGCAATTAGTCTATTGACTTCYGCAAATCACATCTGTCAGAGAAAAAAAACAAAGTCATTTTCAGCATGACACATACCTGAACTGATAGATTATGTCTCAAGTCACTGAGCACGAGGGAATGCCACTGTATCTCTTTAGGAAGGAACACCTATTCCTATAACTCCAGGGAGCTGTCTGAGTTCATAAAATTTCTTATGACCCTTGCATCTGTAACTGCTTGCAAAATTCTTGCCCCCTACCTATTTTAGGTCTTGTATCTTGGTTAAAAGATTCTTAACTCAAGGTTCTGGGGAAAAAAAAAAAGAAGTAAAACTACTCCTACTTTACTATATTAGTGAGTGTTTTCAGTCTGATTGACCTTTTTCCAAAATAATGTCCATCCTGATGCTACTCATTTTTTCTACCATTACTACTTGTTCAGTAAGGAGAAATAAAAGTGTTTTCTTTAATTTTGACAAATGAGAAGAGATTAAATTTCCCTGTAAATTCTTTACTGAAGAACTGAAGTACAACATTGATTCACTCAATGAGCAAAATACAGATTGTATTTATTGAACTGTTTTATGGTCTTACTCTCCTTAGAGTGTTATCTCTAAATTTAAGTAAATAATAAATGGAAATTGTTTACTGGAGTTGGCTTGGAAGAATGGTCACTCTTTGTGGCTGTAGTTTTTCTTTTCTATTTTTTTAATAGATACAGTCTTTATTTAAGTCTCACTGTTGCCCTGGCTCAGCATAACACTTAAATGCCTGCTTAAATTTAATCAGCAAGGAAACCTCTCCCTATTCAGCAAAATGTTCAAGCGTTTGCTGAATTTTAAGCACATCAGTCAGTTGTTGATTCTCATTTGAGCACAAGCTGATCTCAGTAGCTGTGTCCCCGCTGGTCCTTTCATACAGGGCAAGCGGGAACGTGCGTCATCTTACCACAAACCATGGAAAACCCTGTTCCCTCTGGATAGGAGCCACCTGAGCAGAGTGACAGTTGTGGTTACGTTTGTTGTCAGGGGTGATCAACATCTGTCTCTTCATCTCCCTGAGCAGGACCCAGCACTGTATTGGATTTATTTTAGGAAGGCTAGAAAAGCTTGGGATGAAAGGGGTTGCAGCAGTTACCGCCCCTTGCATCTGGCCCCTTTTCGTAGCCTTCCCATCCCATTCTCCTGCATTGCGTCAGGAGCCTAGCTGGTCAGCAGAGAGAGGAGATGACTTGAGTGACATCAAAATGCACCAAGACTATATTCTGGACCTTGTTAGCCAGAGTAATATTTATTACTAGGCCCTTACATGCCTGCAGCAGGCCACTATGGAGTTATTAGCATGCTGTTCAGGGAGAATTAGGCTTTTTGTTAACATCTCATTACAAAACTGAGTATGAAAATACCCARCTGACTCCGCTTAGACCCAGCAGGTGTTTATTTCAGAGTCCAATCTTTCTTACGGGGCAGGACATCCGCAGCGTGAAGAGCAAGTTCGCATTTGCTTCTTCTTTGCTAAGTGAAGGAGGAATATCCATTTTCTGGTCTTTATCTTAACATGCTAATTTTATCATTTGCCTGTTTAAAAACCAATGAACGCAAAAGTTGGAAGAGGTTTAGTGTAATTTTTTAAGAGTCTGTTGCTGCGTGCAGCTGGTTCCCTTAGCAACCTTGAACATACCCTCTCTCCCCTAGCAAATGGGAACTTGCTGAGAGAGAAGACCAGGTATCCATTACTTACACATGTGAGTAAGGGAAGTAACTTGGCCGCATGGATGGTAGCTGATCTTGCCTTGGTTGGTCCCTCTATGAGCTTTTATTTTCTTCATCTGAAGCCAGATTGCTCTTTCAGAAAGAGATGCTGGGTTTTGTCATCTTTCCTCCTGAAAGAAAAGATCAAGATGTTTCTGCTCAGGGAACTGAAATGTAAGAAATGAATGCCTGTAGAAAGACTTTAGGAGGGGGRTCTGAAACCAGTGTTGGGAAGTTGCAAAGTCCGCAAAAAGCAGGCTTGGTTTGGGAGAGGGTCCTGCCTTGCCCTGGAGTCAGCAGATCACTGTCAGGAGCCAGGAGCATCTCTTTGTGGCCCAAACTGATGGTAGGTGGGTGCTATGGGCAGTAATCTGAGGAAGATTTCCCCCTTCCTGCTCTTCTCAACACAGCTGTGTGTTGCCACCCATTGTGGCCGTGCTACAGAACAGGCCCTGGGCTCGCGGCGTAACGCGCCCTCCTGTGCCTGCGGAGACACGGCCAGCCCACCGGCCTGCTAGCACGTGCAGCTGGCTCCTTCAGAAGGCGCGTAGACATACTTTTTGGCTTCTGTTCAACTAACTCCATCCCATAAAACATTTTACCAAGAGATTCATGTAGTTGCTGCTACTTTTTGTACTTTCTCAAAAGGGTGGGCAGAAATGTCTGCATAAGGCTGAAGGACAGGTCTGGTCTGGAGCAAAAGGGGAGAAGAGCAGGCAAAAAGAGAAGACAGAAGGCGTCTGTAATAACAAAAGGCAAGTAGTTGGCAAACAGTCCTCAAAGGCAGGTACCCRTCTTTCCTCTGGCTGTCAGAGCAGTGTCCTGCCCTGGTCTTCTGCATGACGCACCTAATGAAAGGAAACACTAACTTTAAATCAAACGCTAATGAGATGGGCCAGACGCCTGCAGCCTGCTCCCTCATGCATTGCTCCTTTGGAGGAGATGTGTCCATGTGGACTTTGCCAGAGCAGTTCAGGTTAGGAGTGGCAGACGAGCACTTTGCCTTCGGATATCCATGACAGGGAGGAGCAGTACAAACCCCTCGAGTTTGCCTCTTGCTCGTTACAGTTTCCTGCACACTTGCAGAATCCCATGGGGTGACCTGTCTCCTGCCCCTGTGCAAACTTTCCAGGACTTTGTTTCTAGCTTATTYGGTACTCTCCAAGGTGTTCAGCCCTGTCCAGAACAGGTACCAGGACACTTCCGTTTTTCAGTGTCCAAAGTGTCATTTTCAGTAAGTTTGGTGGGTTGTGGAGTCCCTGGGAGCACGGTACAGGCGTKCTACCCGCTGTCTCTGGAGGGTTATTGCTTCTTCCAATGACCTGCTTGGTTGTCGAACCCTACTTGGCCTACCCAGGGCATTTGGGTAAAAGCCTCTTCTCATTTTGAGTCTCCAAGCAGGCGCGCGGCAGCTCCAAGGGCCAGGGTGGTTCCTGGAGCCCTGCCCACATGGGGGAAACGAGCAGGATTTTTGGAGCAGCATAAGGAGTGCAAGCACCCAAAGCCAGCATGTGGCCRTTAGGTGCGTCATGCAGAAGACCAGGGCAGGACACTGCTCTGACAGCCAGAGGAAAGATGGGTACCTGCCTTTGAGGACTGTTTGCCAACTACTTGCCTTTTGTTATTACAGACGCCTTCTGTCTTCTCTTTTTGCCTGCTCTTCTCCCCTTTTGCTCCAGACCAGACCTGTCCTTCAGCCTGGCTCCTGGGATTGCCAGCATCAAGGGGACGTTTTTCTTGAAAATTTTTTTATATTTATTTAATAAGATTTTATTTTCTTTACTAATATTTGGGTGCATAAGAATGCACAGAGGAACCTAATGCAGTTTTCAAAAGGATCCCAGCACTGCACAGCAGTTCCCGTCAGGGCAAGTCAGCTGTCAAGCAGCTTGTGGGAATCCCACCAAGCATCTGTCTTCATTGCAGCTCAATAACGGCAAAGCTGAAATCCTTGACTGTCAGTTCTACCTGAGTTTGCAGTGACTAAGAACTTTTAAAACTCTGACCCCAAAGCAGTTTCGAAAATGGAATAAAGGATTTTAGATGATTTAGATGAGGGAGAGGGTCGGGGAAGGGGTTGGAAGAAAGTTGCTCTAGGAGATTTTGCCTTGATTGATTTTTTTTTTTTTTTTAAATGTTGTTTTCCAACAGGAGCTTGGAACATCTGATAAATTTTTATCAGCAGCATTTCAGCCTTGTGTGTGGTTTAGTTTTGTTTTTCTGTTTTTGCTAGAGTCACGGTCAATAGCCAAGGCTACAGGCAGTGCTTCCAGTGGGTCTTGACTCTGTTCTTTAAATTAGAAATGGGTTAGGCTGTACGGAAGGATGGCAAATGCGCTAACTTTGTTCTTAGCAACAAAACGTCTAGAGGTTTAGCGGGTTTTGTTTCATGTTTTGGGTTTTGTGGCTTGCTTTTATTCAGTGTTATTTTTTTCTGCTGTTTTCTATATATGCCATTTGCTCATTTAAGTTGGAGAGAAGAACACAAATATCTCATGRCCATGTGTTTTGTGATGTCTCAGGGCATAAGAAATAAGAGCAGAGCAAAAAGAAAGTTAGAATTAAGATCATAAACTACTGAGGTCAAAACAAGACCTAGAAATTTTCTGCATTTTTCTTGTCTGTTTTTACTGGGCTCTTTCTTACTGCCGAAGACTTGCATTAGTGAAAGAATTCTTATATGAGTGAAGAGGCAGTTTAATGCATGTCGCATACTGCCATTTCTTTTTCCCACATATCAGTACAGCTGTCAAAATATCATTTTAGTGGCAAACATATGCTGTTTATAACACATGGTCGTATTTAGGGGAAGAGCACCTCCTTTAGACCGTTTCTTTGCAGAAATTTGGAGAATGAAACAGTCTAGAAAAAAAAGGAGAAAAGATGTATGTTTTTAAATGCTGTTAAACTGATTTGAAATGGCTAGAGGCTAGTTAGRTTTTATTTCACTATAATTTGACCTTATTAAAGCAATTATTATCACTACCTAAAGCAGGTTTCTTTATGTATTAATTTTGTTAAAAATGCTTTCAGTTCATTAATTCCTGGCTGATCTTTAATTATGCAAATGTTTGGAAGTCATATCCTGGTTAAAATCTACTGGCTGCTGGATTAGATTTTTGAAACAATATAGGATTTTCTGACTTTTTTTGCCAGAGAAGATAATTTGATTTGAATGTGTGTATTGTTTTCACTGGGTCCAATAACGCTCAAACCAAACAGTCAGTGTATTCTGTGAGACTTTTGTCTGAATGGGGATAATGTGATTTAACTTACAGCTAAGTATGTATTTTGTAGAATAATCAAGTAAAAGAGGAGGAAAAAAAAAGCACAGGTACCTTAATTAGCACTAACTTCGTAAATCCTGTTGTACCAAATAAAACATGGAAGCTTTGATCAGCTGGTGCTGGGGATGGCTAGGGGAAAATGAGAGAGAGGTGGTAAGGTACCTGAGAGGATTTTTTTTCAGCTTTGTCTAAATCCAATAGTGGATCAATCTGTGAAAGATTTCACAGTGCTGCATTAGCGAATTATAGGAACAGATGCTGAAGAACRTCATGTTGCAAAGTGGTACGGCAGTCCCTTGATCTGGTGCCGAGAGATGACTAGGAAAACACGGGTGATCAGGTGTGCTAGGTGACACAAGCAAAACCCAAGCATATCTCAGCTCCCACTTCCGAATGCCTCCTGACTTCTTTGGGAAGGCCTCCCGTCTGGTTTGTGGATGAGCCCTAGCAGCATCCCCTCGTGAACTGCCCATACTGGGCAGTACAAACTGATGAACCAAAAAAATGGGAATTTTATTCAGACCTCGGAACAATTTACTGAAACTCAGGGCTGACCTGATTTAATTCTGGTGTTTTTGCATGGGAATAAGTTGGTGGCTGGTGCTGCCAGCAAGGACAACTGAAACTTCAGCAGTAAGAGCTATTACTAATTGCAGTGGAAAACAAAGGAAGATGGACCTGAAAGGGAGGGTACAGGGTTGGGATTTGGGCAGCAATGTGAGGAAGGAAGAGGACTAGAAGATCTGGGAAGTGGCTGAGGTGAAACAGATCTAATAAACAGGTGACCCCATTGACGCTTATTAGAGACCATCCTTTACTGCTGGTCTCAAGGCATGAAGGTGGCTGGTGTCTGCTCTAGTCATTCTGTTCCATGGGACAAAGGGTGGGATAGAGAAAGAGGAAGGGAGCATGGGAAGGCCTCTCTGGGCATGTCCAGGGGAGATTCAGGTCCAGAGACAAGGAGGACAGAAGATCAGAACCCAGACTGGAAACCAAAATGAAGGAGGCATGAAATCTGTAGGGAAAGCATGAGGGTCAAGGGCAATACTGCAGAAAGCAAAATATAGTGGTTGTGGTGGGAGCTCAACATATGGAGATGAGAGCAAGTCAACAGGAAAGGAGAGCCAGAGTGTGGAATAGACCAGGCATAAACAGGGAATATAAGTAGAAATTACTTAGAAATGGAAAAGAGACAGTACAGCATCAGCACTCACATCTTGATGGTATGGTTAGTGGAGTACCTTGTTTTATTGTAGTGTTCATTTTCATAACTGGGACTACAATTACGTTTCAGRGGTTGTAAGCCTGAATGGTATGTGAACATATGCCATAGGAGGGGTGTGCAAACTCGCTCTGATGCATGAAAAATAAGCTTCTTCATAAGTGCTCTTCTAGCTGAGCATCCAAATGCAGGATTTGAATACTGTAGTAGGGCAGTTTTGCTGCCTGGTTTCCAGAGTCTACAGCTTCCCTTATTTAACACCAAACTTTTCAACATCAGTATTCATTGCTCACCGCATTAGTCCAGGATGAATGGATGAGCAGTGATTTTTCAATCAGATGATACTGAACCACAGGGGACATATCGCAAGAGTTACCATGTAACACTCGTTCTGTAGGAATGGATTGGCAGCTGCAGCATCCTTCAGGATTTGACCCTGGCATGGATGTGGTGGGAGGTCTCTGAATGAAGAGAAATTACCTGATGCTGGAATAGTAAAATTATAAAGGCCTCTTTTAAACCAGCGTGAAAGTTTTGTTCTGGATTAGTGACTGCAGCACCTGTGATTGCCTACCTAAACCTTTGATTAACTGAAACTTTTAAAGGCAACCTTATAAACTTAATGAGTTYAGTGACAACCTACCTTATTGAGGAAACATTTGGTACAGGGTGCCTGAGCAGGGGGCTAGAGATCAGCAGCTCAGACACAGGGTTTGGTCTCAGATTGCAAGAGTGGCCTCRAGTGGGCACCGTTTGCTACCGCTGCCATCCTCACATCCCTGGCAGCAGCTCAGCCCAAAGCTTTGCCAGCACCGGCCCCCTGAGTCCAGCAGCACCAGGGCTCCTTTGCCCGCAGCCTGGGAAGGTTTGGCTGGGGATGCACCACATCAGTGTGCTGCTGGGGCTGCCCGGCATTGCTGAGCGTAAGAGAACGGCTGAAAGGATGCCCTTGCCTTGCAAGGGACTTGGAGAAAATTTCCCTTTTCTGCAAACTAGATAGAAGCTACCGCACACAGAGATTGTTTTTCATGAGTCAAGGTCTGTGCTGCTCCTGGCATTTGTTTTGTCGATAAATTGCAGGCATAAGCTCTGTCTCCTGTATCTCCGTATCCAGGATGTCCTTCGGAAGAAACAGGAAATGTGTTCTTTACTTCACGGTTGTATACAATCCAGCCTGCCTTGCCAGAAGAATTTAGATCAATCTGCTACTCTTTGGCCAGTTTCTAGCACTTGTAGAGCACATTAGAGCAATAATGTTCTTGTCAGTGACATGATGATTTGCCTTGCAAACCTCACAGCCTGGAGAGTCAGGTTCGATCCTGCAGACAGCCTGTCGAATACACTTGTTGAGATGTGATAAGTAACCTGCTTCCTTGTCCTCTGTCTCAGCAAACTAAAGAAACAAAGCCTGTGAAGTGTCTGTGTAACATCTGCATGTGTCAACAGCGGGAAGCTGCTCCTTGGCAAACACTTCTATCAGTCTTCAGGGAAAAAGATACAGACACCATCAGATAGGAGCTACAAGATGCATATACATCGATAAGAGAGACTTGAAGTGACGGGATGATTTTTTTTGCAGTGCACTCACAGCATCCAGCCCCAAAATAGATAAAAGCATTGGCATTGCAGTCAATGTTATTAATACCCAGGTGGATCTGAAGATATAAATCCAGGTGGCAGGGTATGCAGAAATGACTTGATGTTGCTTATTACAAAGGGAGATCTTCCTTTTTGCACTCAGGTGTTCTTTTGTTGGTACCTCTTTGGCACTTTGAGTTAGTTCTGTCTCTGGCTTGGAAGGACCATCTGGGTCAATGTGTCCATCTACTTCTTTGTCAGCAACCATACAATGGGTGTCCATAGTAGGACAGGTCACAGAACATCAAGCTTCTAGTCTTCTGGTCTTCACAACATTGAAGACACCAGCCACAGGCCCCATGTACTTAACTCCCTGATAATTAAGAAAGTAAGACTCCCACTATACTGTAGAAGATGGTATTTGAAACTCTGCCAGCTTGGGAGAAGCATGAAGCAGGAGAACAGTCACTTGCATGTCAGAGGACGGTCCTCAAGTGGTCTCTGTGCATCTGAGCAGGTTAAGAGGAGAAATTTCTGGCTTGGGAGAGGATAAGGATTTGTGTGTCATGGGGAAGGGAGGCTGAAGAACAGTAGCTGGGCACATGTACCACATTGCTGGAGCAAGGGAGCAGCTGTGGGCTTCATTAGAAAAAGTGTTTCTCCAGCCAAACAGAGCTTCTGCAGAATAGGTGTGCAGGTATGGAGGTTGGAGCTGGCTCCCCCAGTGGTTCTGCTGCCTCGGCCCCAGGCCCGCTTCCTCTAGCACAGCTGCCTCACAGCAGCTTTTTATTGTGCAAAGTCTGATTTCTGCCAAAGGAAAAGCACCCTTTTTCTGGGCCTCACCCCACAATTTATTGTTTACTTTTTAATCAACCTTATTTTACTYTACAGCAATTTTCAAGGGGGAGTGTTGGGCACAGGCCTCGGAAACAGCCTTACTTTTCTCATGAGCAAAGGTGTAGCCTCTCTCCAGTGTAAACCAGATACAAACAACTTTCACACCGTGTGTTAATCCTTAGGGACCTGAATAAACAGCTTCAACAGAGCTGAGCGTAGTCAGTTCCATGTAGTCCCTCTAAACCCGTTCCCCTCCTTTGATGTGGTGAAGCCCCTTCATGTTTCCTTGTTCTTAATTTCCTGGGGGGGCTGTTTGGCCACCAGAGGAGAGCCCTTTCCCTTAAAGACATGGCACATCTTGTCAAAAAACTTTAGTGACAGTAGTTGATTGCATCTTTTGAAATACATGTGTGTGAATTATGTGGTGTATCACTGAAGAGTTCAGTAAAAGGAAGCAAACAGGAACAGTTGTGATTCAAAGGATTCACGTTACCATGACAGAAGTCTGGCTCTCTGCTTCTGGGGATAATTGCACAGCCCTTCCTACTGTTGGTATTTAGTTTGGACAATCAGGATGGGATTGTGAGAATGGAGGCGGGGATGATGTTWTTACTATCTTTTATTCCTGTAATTATTTCTTTCAGTTTCTTAGGAAATTAACAATTGCTCTGGGCTTTGATGATTAACAGCCTGCACCTTCCACGCAGGGAGATGCTAAAGCATTGGTCAGGCTTGTCGTGACTGGTGGCGTATGGGGTACAAGAATGCAAGAGAACTGGACAAAACTTATGTTTCAAGCTATAGAAAAATGAAAGAAGGATCCACAAATGACTTTGATGACTTTCGGTTGAGGTAATTTGCTCCAGGAATGAAATCCTGATTTGCTGGGAGAGCACCAGCAGAGTATAGACATGAGAGAACGTGAATTGTGTTGTACCCTTGAATGGATGCTAGCAAATAAGCCACAAAATACACCTAGTTGCACAAAAGGAGGGAAGAAGAGAAATTAATCAATATTTTCAAATAAATCTCTGAAAAATCACTTTGACATAGGACAGGTCTTATAATCTGTGAATAGCTTTTGTCTTCCGTGCTGGTCAGTCATTCAGCCTTGACATTTAAGTTTTTAAAGGACTGAACAACTTTGGGGTTTTTTAAGCTTCATTTACTTGATGCTTGGAGTGTGCCTCGTTGCAGAAGGCCTGTGCTGCAGCATTTGTCATTCTCTTTCAAGGCATGTCAAAGCTGCGGCGAGCACGTTCAGAATTGTGCCTGGCTACGTTCTTTTGCAACCCCTTTTTCCACCCTTAGCCAAGACTCCTACCCCCACCAGGCAGCTATTTTGCTTGAATAATTGCATTTCTGTGGAATTCTCTTCTTCAGAAAAAATGTTCAAATGTATGGTAGAGTTCACACACAGTTATTGTGAAAAAGGTCAGATGAAAATTATACAATAAGATTTAGCCATAAAAGTCACTTCTATCGCCAGCGGTTGTGTCTTATCAGCTGGGAGTTTGCAACAAGCCTGTCTGATTGACAGAGTAGGGAAAAAAGCTAAAGTAGAGACTTCTGTGTGGATCCTGAGGCTTTACGGTAACAAGGTGACCCCAGCAAAGCAGCACAACCAGTGATGTCTACCAGGAGGCTTTTCTACTGTCTTTCCATGTTTCTTCAAACTTTCCATTAGCTGTTGATTCATTGCAAATCTCTCTAGTCATTTTCTCTAATTTCAGCAAATTATTTTGTTAATTAAAAATGCAACTGAAATGTCTATCTGATTTAAATAGAAGCCATTTATAAATGGGAAACTTTTAGGATACCATATGTTCTTGGAACTTTGATGTTTTTAATTAAATGATACAACGGCAATTTTTCTTAATAGGAACAGTTGATAGTGGAATGCAGAACAGCAGTAATGGTGTCTAAAGGTCTGGGCCATACTCAAGATGACTTGTCAGAGTTACAGACTGCCTGCTAATTCCTTTTGCCTGGGACRCGGACTCACTACAGTGTGACGTGGCTCAGAGCCAGCCCCCAACCGGGACCTGCAGCAGGCACGTTCCCTGCTGAGTGCCTGTCCTTTCCCACATTCACGGGAACATTCAGGAACTGGGGAATTTGGCTGCAGCGTTAGGATCTCCTTGCTTGGGATGAAATGCAATGGGACATGCCCTGTTTCTCTGCTGGACAGGAATTGGCTGGAATTCCCTGAAAACCAGGGTTTGAAGGGGTTTGAAAAACAGGTTGCAGCCAGCTGTCTTAACATGGCAGGAGAAGGAAACCTCCTATCTTTTTGCTTATGGAGGCCTATTTGTGGAGGTAAAGAATTTCTCTGAGACAGAACCAATATTGCCTTTTCTGACTTTGTCCTGCTAGCTGCTCTCGGGACCACAGAGGAACTGTGAGAGTTACAAAACCTGAAGCTGCCTCAAGGAGGTGCAGAAGAGTGGGATGTCCTCACCAGGCCTGTAGTGCTGATTTTTTGCCTGAGCTTGGGGAATGGAAAAGCAGTGTGTGAGAGTTTGCATTTGGATGGGATCTTGAGGTCGCATCAAGCCATTCTTTCTACCCAAGGACAGATCAGCTGAACCCAAAACATGCATCGTTCTGCTACTGAGATAAAAATACGTTGTTCCATGTGATACAATTGCTTAGACCTTTCTGTGATCAGTGATGGGTTAGCAGATGACCATGGGTTTGTTCAGGTGTGGCCAGTCCCAGGCTCCAAGTTGAAGCTCTAACTAAAGGTTACCATTGGCTGAATTAGTTTATTCTGCAGATTTTCCCTGATGGCAAAGCTGGGAAATAGATCTGCATGGGCAAGTCCAGGGCATACAGGCCGTTGCGATAAAGGGTACCGACGCTTCTTCCCTGAACCATACATTGGGTTTGTTTATTCCAGAAGCCGTGTACCAACAGCTATTTTTTTTAGCTTTTCCTATTTGTATAGAAATGTTTTTATTTCTTCAGACCAAACATACCACCTCAGGCTATTTACTCTGCATGTATAGAAATCTTAGACTCACTTTGGAATATTTTTGTTTCTTCAGGGKTTTTTTTAAGTAAAAATATGCTGGTTTGAGGAAAAAAACACACCCTGCAAAATACTATGCCTGTAACACTTAATGTCCAGCATGGTTTGCCAAGTAAAAGGCATATACTGTCATTGCTGATAGGCCATATCTAGCCTTTTTCTTTTTCACATTGCTATAATTGTCTTTTTCCATTAAAATCAAACATGGACTGAGCAGCCACATGCTAGGAATCACTAAGTGGTATTTAAAGAGACACATATCATGACTCTGAGGCAGGCAGCACAAAAGACCTCGCAGCTGGCATTCAGCACGCTAGAAAAATGTGAGATGGATATAGCCAGAGGCTCAAATTCTCACCTTCAGCTGTGGAAGGCACTCAGCACCTTGCAGGGCTGCCCTTCGTCCCTGTGAGCATGAGATAGGCAGCAGAATAAAACAGACTTCTTTGATAGTGTCCTGTAGTGCAATTAAATATTTGCCTAGAAATGTCATTAGACTCTTCATCAGTTGACGAAGTTTGAAACGTTATGACTATGGTCAGTGTTGTGGGATGTGCAAAGTACTGTGATTATCCACCCTTTCATGTATATGGGACAGTTGAGCTGGTCGTATATAATCTGTAAGCATCAGCACGTGTTCAGAGGCCAGCTGTGGTACCAGAGTTCATAGTGAATATGGAGATAATGAAAGATTTTGTAAAACATTTTCAGGATAAACGTTCTGATTTCCTTTCCATTTTTGTCTTCTGCTGGTTTTTTTGAGAAACGTAGTTTAACTCAAGTGCAGCCTTTAAGCTTTCTTTTCTTTTTCCTAATGTTTGAGAAGGACTTGTAATTTTGGCTCTTGACTTGGAAACAATTTAAAGGCGGCGGATTTTCAGTGTCTGGGAATGCGACACTTCCTGAATAATCAGGCTCTTTTGACATGCCTTAAATTGGGCACTGAAATTATGGACAGACAACTACAAGCACAGCTTTTTGGAGATCTAGGCAAAGACATCTTAGCATACGGCTCTGATATGCTCTGAATACGCACACGGTCAGTTGTCACTGCCGAGCACGCAAGAGGTAACTGATTAAGGTGCAGGAAGTTTGTTAGCTCATGCTCAACCAAGTGGTGTGCTCAAAATGACTAGCCCTTCATGAAAAGTGTAGGCCTGTTCTATTTCAAGGTCAAAAGAGTCTCCTACCAGCACTATGAATGAGTAGCATAGTAAAACATTTCTTCCAAATATAGTGAAGTCCATTATTTGGACTCTGCATTTGATTCAAGTCCTGGAAGATTCATAGGAGATTTCATTGCCATTAGATGAAGCCTGTCCTCCCATATACGCTGGTAACTTCACAGCCACTTTGTGACCTGGAGCACCTGTGCCAGGTAAAGTGGGCAAAGAGAAGTGGATGCAACAGCTGTATTTGCGTACTCAGGGAATGGGCATGGTTCTCCTAAATTTCCTGGCTTCATTTGAGGCTTTTTTCTTTCTTCTGCAGGCAGACGACCATCTGTCCTGGCAGCCTAAGCATTGCAGAGTGTTTGACTAGCTAGTACAGCTAAAGCCCTAGCCAAACAGAAAACCATCTAAACACTGAATTCTTGGAGAGAAATCTGATCTAGTTTCCAAATTTTATTTTCTTTCTTTTGGAATATTTTTGAAGAGCTGAAAGGGAGAGTTCTTTACCCTATTGCTTGAGCAATGCTTTGAAGTTCGGTCCTTTGCCAGAAGGCTGTTGAAAGTAACACAAGTGTTGTTAGGTGCTCACTGGCATCTCTTATTACTTGGAGATCTTTAAAAGCTCTCTGAACAGCTTACTAAGACTCCATTAACATTTGATTTCTGTCTAAGTGAGGAAGAAATTAATACTATGTCTTTTTTACAGGTGGATAGGCAGCCATAAGTAAGTTCAGTGAAATATCTGCCTCTTGAGGGCACTCTCCAGTCCTGGTGGAGCTCCCAAGAGCCTGACAAAGAAGCCTCTTTCTTTTTAACAACCAATCTGACATCACCCTTCATTGCCGCCATTTCCATACCCTCCCATTGTTCACATGGTATCTTGCCAAGAATAATGAAATGATGGATAACCTCAGAGTTTCATTCCACAGCTGTTTGCTATAGATTCAAATCCACATCATCCTTTTTCCTGTGGTTTATAGTTATTCCCCCTTTTATTCAGTTTTAAATGTGGAGTTTTATCTAAAGCATTGAGATTTGATGCAATCATTCTCTCATTAGTAGCCATGCCGATGGGTCTAACCACTGCTCTGATTGTCATCCTCAGGCAACCCGCTGACTGTGGCCTGCAAAGCCTTCTTCGGATTCAGTGGAGAATCGGGCCCCATGATCTACTGGATGAAAGGGGAAAAATTCATTGAAGAATTAGAAGGTCATATAAGAGAAGGCGAAGTCAGGTACTTTTTGGAGTATTTACTGTTAAGTATATGGTATGTCCCAAAAGCCTGTTTTATTTTTAAACACGTTTTTAATCTGAGCTGTCTAACAAGTGATGAATGACTTGGAAGCAGGGCAGTGTGAGTTCCTCCCTCTCCTTTCCAGGGGATAAACTCTGGAGACATAGTTGCTATCCATGCACCCGAGAATCCATCACCAAATCCCCATGCTGGCAGCTGCCGCGTCTCCGACTTTGAGCCTCATGTGGAAATGCTGCTGTCCCCTGTCACTGCCCCTCGTGGCAGTCTTTGGCAAGATGACATTAATTTCAGCATCAGTGTTAATCTTAAAGATGAATGGTCCCCTGTCAAAGTGTCTGTACTTTTTCTCTACTAAATGTATTGGCTGCCCATGATACTGTTCTCAATATGGCTTAACAAGGACTTTCTAAAGATGGTAGCATTTGTTCCTTCACACTTGCATTTAAGGGAGAGAAGGAAGTCACTGCGTGAGGGTGTCTGATACCCAGCTTGCGCTTGGCTTGTTCCACATGCTGATTTTCATATGCTGTACCAGTTGTAATGAAAAAAATCACTTGTATCCCCATGAATGTTCATGGAGTTTGTACCTGAGAGCATCTTCTTATCTCCCCTGATAAATAATTACTTGATCAATAGCTCTTTGGGCAAGGACTAAGCTAGGATTATACAATGGACAAGGTGGTCCCAGCTCCTCTACACAGGTGATGAATGTAGATCACAAAGAAAGCCAAAGTCTTTACATGTTCCATTGCTCACTTTTGGTCTAGTTTCAGAGTTTTTTCTTTCTTCTAAAAGTAATTTTGGAAAGCAGGCAGAGAGAAAGATTCCTTTAATTTATTGTGTGATCAATAATTTGAAGTTCAGTCCATAATAACCGCTAGTAATAACTACTAGTTATTAAAATAAACTAAAATAACTGACCTAACATTGCTTCTTAATTGCATACAGACAGAATTTATCCTTTATTATCAGAAGGCTTTAAATGTACAATCCCTTTCTGGGCTTCTGACCACAAAAGACAATTATTGGAAACTGCTGCCATTGCAAGTAATGAGCATTTAACTCATTATATGAACAGAGTGATTTTGGTCACATTCTTCCTTCACATCAGAAGGACAGTTTGAGGTTTGCATTTAAAGAGCCCTCTAGTGCTAGCACAGGTCCAAACTGGTCCTTTATGTGCATTTCTGTGAGTGAAACTTGAGTTGGAAAAGGTTGTTCCTGTATGTCTTTGCCTCATCTCATTCCATATTCTTGATTCAAACTAACTGCATTACAGTTTTCTTTCCTCTCTCCGTTAAAATGCTCTGACTCAATTTATAGACCCCTCGCAATTCAGTGAGTCTTGTCTTCAGTAAAGCTACTTACCACATACCCAGTCTCCTGCATTGCAGCCAGCATTAAAAGCATAGCATTTACCAAAACCTACTGTATCATTACCAGCACTAGCACAGGCAATCCCTTTTTTGATTTAGAAGTAGCTATGGCAACTGCAGTAGGAACTTTTTGCAAATGACTTTTCCACAGTGACAGCTCTTGCTTATGTGTCCCATTATGGGTGTTCTGACTTAGCAAAGCTAAGCAGCACTAACTGTTCTATCAGTGCCTGAGCCAGTCCACATCTTCCACCCAGTCCTATTTATTGGCGTATTTCGAAAAATATCATGGATGTTGCAAGCTTGATGACCCGCAGTGGACTTGCCAATTAGACACTTTTCCCATCGCTTTGCTTCTATATGGTATTATCAACACACTTCTGTTAATGCTGAGAAACTTTACGTAATTGGGGATTGTTACAACTGAACCAAAACACTCCATGTGTTGTTCCTTTGACAAGTGTTTAATATTTTAACTCTACATCCCCTATCTTAAATTGGTCCGTGAATTTGGAGGTAGAACTCTGAATTTCTGGTGCTGTATCCATCCATTGTGTTGCTGGATCTTCTGTACTTGGTGAGGGAACAGGTTTGCGCATAAATGCATTGTAGGGATCTAAAACACCCATCACTATCTCTGGTATGCTTATTTACAAGTCAATTAGTCTGTGCACTTTTATGAAAGCACTGAAATAAGGATGCACGTGACTTGAGCATTGCTGTTAAAATCAAAGCCATGGAGCTGTTTGTTTTGGTAAGTACTATTCACCATAAATAATACGTGTAGCCCTGGGTTTACAATTATTTATTAGGCATTGTTAGAGAGCCTCATAATAAAAAGCAACTACTCAGCATTGCAGGGCACAGGTGATGGACCCCTCTCTTACCAGCTTCATTGTCTGCCCTTGAATTAAGCTCCCCAAATGTTAGAAATTCATAGGGGGAAAAGGAGAAGGAGACTTTGCTTGATGGATGGGTTTTCCCCAGCAATAATAAAAATGTCATGTAAATTGAATGAGGCTATTAAACAAGGAATTAGTCTGTAAGCCTGCCTGCAGAGCTGTCAGTTGCACCTGATTATCAGAGAGGCCCAGAGCAAATTTCAACCCCATCTCTCTGCCACAGCAAAGAAGTATTTTCAGGGATAAATCTTACTCTCCCGGCCGCCTGTGAGTTGCTTCTCTTTCGTTTTCGGGCAACACTGCAGAACACTTTGCAGATACCTCATAATGCTCAGCTTGAAGAGTATGTTTGTCTTTTTTTTTTTTTTTCCTCCCTTCTCCTTTTTTAAGTGGAAATAGTTTAACTCATTCTAGAGGCCTGAGAAGTGGTGAATGGAGACATTTTAAACTGCAGCCTTATCTCCTCTTGCTGATTAATTCAGCACTCTGCCATCTCATCCGCGGAAGTTAATTGGTGGGTGCAAAATGCTCAGACAAGATGTGGCTGCTGTGTTGCGTTAGGAGAGGAGGCTGAAGGAGGAAGGCAGAATTACCATCACCGCTTACGCGATGTCTTAGGTACTTTGCAGAGAAGTAGGGAAATGACAGCCCTCTCCTGAAAAACTTGTGCTGTTTAAGTAGACAATTTACAGGCAGAGAATGAGAACCAGGATGCAGGGAAGTGATTGAGAGCAAAGACCACCGTGCCGTGGTGTTAGTTGAACTACTTTTCTTTGGAGAGTACTTACATGCATGCAGATAAGCTCTTTTATCTACAGRCTATTGTTAACAATGATCTGAAGTAAGGACTAAAGTTCGCATCCCTGTTAACAGTCCAGATCCTCAACTATCTAAGGAATAAAAGTTTGCCTTTTTGATAAGTCCCAACTCACATGCAGATTAGTAAAGGTTTGGATTAATGTCTTGTTTCTGCGAAGAGACACAGGTGAAGCTTTTTATAGCCTTTAGATCTGTGATCATATCAAATGTGAGAATTTCAGGAAAACATCATTTCAGAGGAGAAGCATTTGTAACTTCAGGTTCAACTTAATGAGTAAACACAGTGGGAAAAGTATGACATAACTTTCAAAAATGTGAAACACTGGACATTTTTCAAGAAAAACATTTTTAGTCTGAAATGACACTTTGTTTAATTCAGTTTTTCTTAAGTGAGAAATAACCACTAGGCAAAATAAAATGTTTTGTTTTAGATCAAATAAAATGCTGCAGCTTGAGCAAAAAGAAAAATTTTTTTCATTTCACCCACATCTTTTCCTTTCCTCCTGTTTATTGGGAGTTGACAAGCACCATCGATCTATGTATGCGTTAAATGATCTAATTACACTTACAGTTTGTCCATCAAACCAGAAAAAAGCCATTATTTTCTCAACTTGTGGGAACTGACCTATGTTGGTAACGTTACTGGCAAAGTTCCCACCAACCCTGACAGGGACAGAAATTCATCTACGCATGTGGAGTGAACACTGTTGCATCTTTAAAGTCTAACTTGTTGWCACTGTTTTCCTTTTCTTCCCCCCAAATATTGTGCTTGGTGTTCTCTGGACCAACTACAAAATGCAATCAATTAAAGGTTGTACACATATTATAAAATTTTAGGTGACTGTGTTTATTGGTGACACTAATTGATCATAAGCTGTATAGCACTGGTTTAAAAAAAAATAAAAAAGCAGAAATAAAAGGTTTAACCGCAGTAAAAGCTTCCTACACTTTGTTACCGACATGATGTTTAAGCATCTGTTAGCATTTGCATGATAAAGCATGTTCTAAGGAGTTGTCTCCATAGAGATTGCAATTAACATGAAAATAAGTGAAAAAAATTCTAAGTTCATATTCCTTTTTATGAAACCTTCTTCTTTAGATGATCAGATATTATTTAAATTTAGGTTAAGGGTTGATTATTTTATTTTAAATAGATTCACAATAATAGTTTATTTTATCTTAATTGTAATCTGTCTTCATAATTGTTACCATGCGTAAAATATGCTGATTGTAATAAACACAAGACAATTTGAACATTCACAAAGCGCTCCAGATTAATGTCCCAGATATCTTCTCTGCTAATGGTTTTATTTGTTCCCTGTAGCGTGCTTTGTAGGCTAAAATTTGTGGAGCATGTTGTTTACCAACAGAGAAGAAAGACTTTCCTAAGTTCAAAATATTTCACTGTATACATAGAATATTAATAAGTAAATGAGAATTGATTTATCAGACTCTCAGCTATTTAGACTGATGAAACACAAGTAAAAGATTCGAGTCTGTAACCAGATCGGGGTCTCTTGGGCAGTTTCTATTCTGGCCAGAAGTGATACAAATTCAGCATTTCTTGCATTATTTTTTTCAGCACTTGGAGTCAGGGCCAGAATAAGAAAATGCAGAAGTACACAATAAATGAGGGTAAATTTGCAAAAAAAGATGCAATTCAACCTTTTCCAAAACAAGATATATACCTGTTCTTAAACAAATGCTTTTGCACTTGCTTTTTTGCAAGTTTTTCAGCTATACTGGAAGAAGATAAATTGTTGTGGATACTCGGTTTTGTCCTCTGAGTTTTTGTCAGATCACGTAAGCCTTTAAAAGCTATGTGCTGTCTGAAGTCTTACCGTAAATATGTGGTTTATAACAGTCAGGTTTAGATTTTTGATTCTCAAGTGCAATGCACACACACTTCCATTCTGATTTGTATTCAAATGCAGAGATTCACATTTGCTGTGTGAAATGATTTACTGTCCATAAGAAAACGTGGTTTTTGAACACCCAGAACAACTTTGGTTTGTAATAGAGAAGTTTGGTGTTTGTTGCTGTTAATGAAAACTTTTAAGCTGTCCAGGAGAAACAGTGTCCAAGCACAAACAGCACTCCGATTAATGGCCCATCTTCCTTGTGTCTGATTGCCCTTAATGCATCAGTCCCCAGAGAAAACATTTCTTTTTTTCATGAGCTTCAATCTTATTTATAATACCTTTGCCTCTTAGTGCACTACGCTGTCTTTTCTCAGTAACACCCTGCTAGGCTCACAGCAGTACTACGTGCACTAGTGCAGTCGCAGTCTTTGGCCTGTGAGTGCATCACGCAGTTTGTGTTTATCTCCTTACACGTTATGCAACAGTACACTAACAGGATCAAATGGATCTGGCAGATTATATTTGACATTACATTTCCTTGCTCAAAGAACCAATAACTATCTTGAGCAGCTGATAAGAAGCCTTTAGAGGGAATAGGGTGTTTTATTTTTAGTCTTAAGTCATCATCAGAAAACGCTTGCATTTACTTTGCATTTGTTTTAGTGTTCACATTAGAATAATCGCATGAAAAGACTGTACCTCTGGCCTGAAATTCTGCTAGAGCTTTCTACTCCTTTAGAGGGGATTTTGCATTTCCCTTCTGCGCTCTCAAAGGAGCAAAGATCTCTTGTTCTTGACACTGTCCCCCTTTAAAGTCAAAATCTAGGCCCACCCCCCCCCAAAAAAAAGGAGAATTCCACAGGGTAGCATAGCTTCTGCTGCTGCTTCTCCGACTGCATTAAAATGTAGAGCAAGACACAGCCTTTAAAATATTGCCTTATAATTTGTTCAGCTGTGGCTTAGTAAATGCTTATTGCTACTTTAAAAAGAAGCATTGTTTTTAGCACTTTAATTCCGGTGGAGCTGAGGTAAACATGCTACATGCAACTGTTGCACTCACTGCCCCTCTTCCTACACTTGGTTCAGCTCCTTGCTGCAGACATGGAAAGAAAAGAGGCTTTTGGACAGCCCAAAAGATGCCTGTATTAAATTTCTTCCAGGTACCTTTAATTTCCTCTAAGTCCTTCTCTGGGAGTGCAAGAGGCCTGGGACACTTTATATCTTGTGCTGACAAGTCATGGTTCGTTAAGGCATCTTCCATCTCTTTTTAATTCAATTAAGAGAAGGCTGTATCCTTCCTTTCAGACTCCTCAGAGAACATCTTGGAGAAAAGGAAGTTGAATTGACACTGATCTTTGATGCTGTGGAAGAGGCAGATCTGGCTAACTATACATGCCATGTGGAAAACAGAAACGGACRGAAGCATGCTAGTGTTCTTCTGCGCAAGAAAGGTAACCACCTGTGCTCTCACCCACCTGAGAAACCACCCGTCAGAGCCAGCCACCGAGCCGGGAGCGAGGGTCCTGCTGGCCTCTCGCGCCCAGGCTGGAATTGTGTGTGCTGAGTGGAGCTAACATGCATTTGGGTTATGGCTTCAGTTTACCATTTGTAAAGAAATTTAATGAACTGTTCTTTAGTCACTAGTGAATAAGCTTTGCAGGTGATGTGCTTGCCTGGAATCAGGTTACCAATAAAGTCAGTGGAAGTATTTCAGTCTAAACACCCTACAAACTTGACCTAGAGTTGATGGACTACACCCCACAGGTAATGGTGTGACAGAGAGAGTTAAAATGTGCATTTCTTATAAAATGTAGCTCAGCAGTGAGGTCAGATGTTCTCATATTTCTCCACTTCCTAGCTTTCCTGTTTAAATTGAACACTTGAAACAGTTGCCATGCATTTTGATTTTTAACTGCAACAGGAATGAAAACATTGCAATGGGAGCTACAAATCAGTGGAGAATTACCCCATCATTGTGTTACCTTGATACTCTACCTAGAAGTGGGAATACCGGTACTGACAAATCATCTGTAGGAGAAAGCAAACCTTTTGGTTTTGCATGTTCCGAATTAAAAGGGGCTGCTATGCTCTGCTGTTTGTAGAAGTCATTATCCTAAGGGGTGTAACAGTATCTCATTACCATTATTAGGTTAGTTCAACAACCTCTCCTATCTGTAAGTAGGGTGACATTTAAATCTGACTGTGATTTCTTAAAAATGCAGGGTATTAACAGGTACAAAAGCTGTAAAACAGTAGCTGTTTGGAAAGCGAGGAAGGACTGCACACTTGGAATACAATAGTAATGGGAAACCACAGAGCCATCAGCACAGGAGATTGACTGCAGAGTTAATAAATTGTCCAGGTCTCTGCTGTTATTCTTGGCTGTAAATTAGTTTACCAAAAGAGAAAAATAAATGTTTCCACTGGGCACACACGCAGCCTGTGAACCCAGTGGTGTTCCCATCCTCCGTGTACTTACAGACCACTAACAAAGCTAGCCCTCTCCAGCCACCACGCTCCCAGTGAGATCCCACCGAAGGGTCACTGTTTGGAGATGGCTTCAATGGGCTGTGACAGGGAAGGGAATCGGCAATTGCCAGCGTCCTGGCTTTAGAGGCAAATTGCTGAAGCAGCTCAGAAGCCCGGTGCTGCCGCTACAGCTTTGCACGTGCGATCGCTCAGTTCGGGTCCCCAGGCAAGATCAGGGAGTCAGTGCAGAGTTTAGGATGCAGTTTGTAGGGAAAGATTGGGCCAGGTTTCTATTCGTTTCATTTATATTCATTTTCATTCAGCAGACGTCATAAAAACAAATACCTTCAAAATGTTCCACTAGCTCAGAGTTAGTGAGTGGAAAGCGGGGGAAAAGAGTGAGCCAGGAAAAGATCTCCCAGCCAGAGAGGAGTCAGAGTGCTACCTGTTGAAGGTTAAGACTGTATACTTGGAAGAGCTTAGCTTTCTTTTTGGCTGCAGCAATGTCRAGGCCTACATCTCCCTCAGTAGTAGGAGACGTGTTGGTGCAACGCACAGCCCTGCCCTAGCTAGCGGCCGCTAGCCAAGTCAGCCGCAGCAGGAGGGAAGCCATGGTGGCATGTGTTTTCTAAGGGGCTGCAGAAGCCCTTCTGGGACCATGATATGGACTCAGCAGCTCTGCTCTCCCAGTGCTTCTTCCCCCCCATGTATGCTTTTCTTGCCGTTAGTACCTGAGCATGCTGCAGATTGACCTCTGACCTAGCGTAGACATGACCATGGCACAAACGAACTCCCTGCTCAGGAGGTTCAGCTAAAAGCGTGCTGGATGCTAAATGCTGTTTCATAGCTATAATTTTGCCCTCAGATAACCTGTATAAAAGCAGAGGTGAGGGATAGGGGTTATTGGGACAAAGAAGGGCTACTGGGAGAGGAGATCCTTGGGTCAATGTTCCTCTTTGTTCCTATTCTTACACATGACCCGCAGGTTTTATGTATGAATGTAAACTATTCAGTCCTACCAAAATCTATTGGATCAAGTCCTGCTTGCACGATTTCCTAATTTCCTATGCATGGAAAAGCTTTATGTCCCTCTAGAAAGGAGGCATAGCATAGATTAGACTTTGTGCGAAGTAGTGGGGATAAAACACAACACAGAAGGTGCAAACCACTCTGAAAAACAAGGGCACACAGTTGTGATGCAGAACACACATGAATGAATATTTAACATCCAAATTACCAGGACATCACAGCTTTAATTAAGGAATCTGGTCATCATGATGAAGGATTAACCTCTTTAGTGCAAAAAGCATTCTACTTTTCCATCCATCGAACACAATAAATATACGACTGATAGTAAGTATATCTTTGTTGACACTGTTAAATGTTCTGCTGTGTTGCGTATATTAGAATAACAAGCAGGTTTATTTATAACAAGGAAATGCAGACATTTCAGAACTCTGCTGAAATTATGGAAGAAACACTGCTGAGTACAGAATTTGGAGGTGGAAAGGATCACTTCTCAGCTACTATTTCATTTCTTTTTGCATTGTGGCTGTAGAAGGCCCCTCAGGCACTCTCAGTAGTTACTGAGATAGAATATTGATAGATAGAATATTTACTGAATAGAGATTCAATCTCTTCAAGTGCTGTTTATTCGCAGTATTTCCACTGTCCTTTGCTTGTCCCGTTGTCTTATTTGTTAGCGTATTTGTTATGTTCTTAGGAATTCTTGACCAAAGTTTTCCCTTCTGCAACTTGATATAAAAACTTCTTATCCTAGCTTTCTCCTGCTTGTGTTTGATTGTAGCGTACTCATAAGCCAGGAAATACTAGTATATTTACTGATCTATGATAGGATTTAGGATAGGACTGGTAGAACCAGTATCCGTGTGTTGACCAGTATCCTTTTGTGCATGTCAGAGAAGGGATCATGGATTCTTGTTGTGATGTGTTGCAGTTTTGCAGGAGTTGGGAGACTTAGGGAAGGTGAAGAGAAAGTACAGCTCTCCCTGTCAGAGAAACCCCTCTCCCTCCCAAGCGCCCGCCCGCTAAGGGTTAGCTTTTCCACATTTGGCAGGAGGTGCTTGTCTGTAAGTTATGTCTGCCCTCGCTTCAAAGGTGTGATTGCAGCCCGCCATGTGCACCCAAACTAGCATGACTCATGAGTCCAACTAAACTAGGAAGGCTGAGATAAAAGACAGGAATAAAAACCAAAATGAAATTATAGCTGTAGAATAAGAGTTTCTAGAGTTAGTTACTGTTTTCATAACAGGTGGTTATTTTTAAGCAAAATGAAGCAAAAGAAACTGCTCAAGTATTTAGGGTAAAATATGTTGAAGTCTTTGCTGGATTAGTGGTCGAGTCCTCAAAAATGCTTTATAAGAATCCAAGAATGATGTCTGTACAGCATTAGTGTATGGACAGCCCCAGAGCATGTATCATCATTCAGTTTGGGTTTTTTTTGCCTAAAAAAGAACCAAATCCAGCTTCAGCCACCTAGCCCTACCAATGCAAAGATAGATTTGAGCTTGTTCCTCAGACCTGAATGCCACTGTCTGCTTTCTATCATATTCTTTACTGACTGACTTCAGGAACACTTTGTTATTTGCTTTCATGTAGTGCAAAAAATAAGTTGCTTTTTCTTTTTTCCCTCCGTGCTGTCCTAGGATGTTTGATACTTGGATTACAGGGAGTGACAGTACACACCTATTTATCCCTGAAGTTGTGGAAGTAGTTCAAAATTCCCTTCAAATGAATTTGAAAACAGTCCAGTATTTTTCTGACTGAAGTTTAAGTACACTATAAAATAACTGCCCTGGAACATGAATAAGTTGTCAAGAACTGCAGAATAAAATCAGTCCRTGCTCTTAGTGGAAAGAAGCAGTGCATTTAGACAAAAGTAAATATTACAATGACGTTGGCTCAACACTTAATTTCAGGAAGGCTGCCTTTGTTCAAGACATAAAGGAAACATGGGTTTTTGATACTGATATTGTAACTAACAATGAGGAACCTTCTAGGATATATTTGGCTCTTGCTTGTTAGTATTTACGGGACTTTTAATATTTCAAGGAGCATAATCCTGTATAAAATGTGTGTGGCTGAACCCTTTTATATTATTTTTCATTGGAATCTATCTGAATATGATTACTTACTGATTTTCAATCACTATTATGGCAAAAGGCCAGATTCAACTCCTTCCCTGGGTTTTACTCAACTGCCTTTCCTATTGACTTCAGTGAGAACCACTTGAGGAGAAAGGCATTAATCAGAGGCAGTGCCCGAGCTGGAGAGGCAAGAAAACTGAGCATTTTGGGCTTTTCTCCATTGCCTCCACTGTAGAACAGAAATAAGGAAAAGCCTTCTTAAGTGTGGAGGTGAGGGGAGTTATGGGGCAGAAGGATGAGTATTAGAAAGGCAAAAGCAAATCTATACAACATAATAATAATACAATCTATACAAAAGGTTCTGTCCTTGGACCTTTACTCTGCAAGGTAGCATAGGTCAATTTAGACACAACTGAATGCCCTCCATTTTCTCTCTGTCTAAACTGGCAGTCTTGCAATAATCTCAATTTCCTGGGAGAAAAATTTCAGTACAACATAAAAAGTTGCTTTTTCACTGAAAAATGATTTTAACCAACTCTGCTCTCCATTTGACCAGATTTATCTCAAGAGCATATGCCAACTTTACCATGCAGTGTAATTAAAGTCCTATGAATTCCCTGTATTCTCAGAGAGATTAAATAGCTATTATAATGGACTTTTTCCATCTATTAGTCCCTGACTTCTTACCAGACAGACACCAGAGATACTGTAAATTGGGAATAACTTGACATCTGATGTTAATTATTGAAATACAAGGCATGGGAAGGCAAGAGTAACCCCCAAAGATACACAGCTAATTTTTTTTTTGTCTTGAAAATTACACGAATGACATACCAGTAATTTTTTTTCAGAAGTGTGAAGATCACAAAAACTTTATGTCTTTCTAGTATTATAGTTTTTACATCTTCACATTGTATTTATCACAGCAGTAAATATCTTCATGACATCTTATCTAAACTAATATAGGCTGTTGGGGCTGTTGTCATCTTGTGTCTTTTATGGCTATGTAATACGCCAAGTGGTATTACTAGCAATATTGTGTTCAGAGGATATTTCAGGCTAAGCAACAATACTGTGAAAGTTAGCGTCTGATCTCAGGTCAAGCACTGGATTGGTATTTTATGCTTTTTATCTAGGTCTGTCATTGGTTTGCTGAATGACCTTGAACACGTTGCTTCACTTTCCTATGCCTCTGTTTCCCCAGCTGTAAAAGATGGATAATTGCGTTTGAATGAATTTGTGAAGTACTTTGAGACAAACCATTTGTGATATTTCCTAACAAAAGCATCCCAGTAGGAAATTTTAACTAGTGCCAGTTCCCATTAAAATATAATGTGTACTAAACAAACATGCGAGAACTTCGTCAGTAGCCATCACAACTCAAGCAAAGTAGCTCTTAGCAGCCGGATGTGTGCTCCTGGCTTCTCGGGTTATCTTGGGTGCTCTAGATGCTGAATTAATTCTCCAGTGATTCAGCTGAAGGCCTGGCTTGGCAGGTCACATCAACTTATCGACTGATATAAAAGTGAAGTTTAATATTAATTTGGGGGACTAGATAGAGGGGGGTAGAATATATCTAGTATATCTATTCCCACATGCTGCATACAGCGTTAGATGCGCTTTGCCAAGACAGAAGATTCAGTCAAACTCTGCAAGCTCATTAAAGATTGATTAATCCTCAGTGTAAAGTCACTACATAATTCCCTTGCAGAAGAATTATGATTATAGCCTCAAATGCATTCTGGATGGCAATTTCAGACTGGCAGTAGAAGGAGTAAATGGGTAAAGTTAAATAACAGGTAATGAACAAAAAATTAGGCATCCTTAATGTTACAGTGGTTCTAACAGGAAGCTGTGCAATTGCATGTGGGATTGTACAATGGATTAGAGCAATTAAAGTTCGGAAAGATCATAACCTTTCTGTTTTTCCTTGCTAATTTTAGATTTGATCTACAAAATAGAGCTTGCTGGGGGATTGGGAGCCATCCTTCTTCTGCTTGTTTTGCTTGTGACCATCTATAAGTGCTACAACATAGAGCTGATGCTGTTCTACCGGCAGAACTTTGGAGGAGACGAAGCGGCGGATGGTAAGCAGCCTCTTGGGGAACTGAATATACCCCATGGAAAGATTTCAGAGGCCCAAAGTGATGAAACCTGTGGACTGAAATGAATCCCCAAAAGATAAGCTGCCGCCAGTTTAAGTTCAGACTACCTACCACCCAACAGTGTAAGGCCCCAAGACCTTCTCCCAAAGCCCATGGAAATCAGTGAGCCTGTTTGCTGAAGTGTCTCTGGGTCGGTCGTGCTGTAAGAAAACAGGAATGGGAAGAGGTGTTCAGAAGCCTATTAGAGAGGCTTGAATACAGTTTGTAACCTGATTCCTGAGGAAAACTCCTCACGTGTAAGTCGGTTCATGTTGCGGAATGCCACGTCTGCCTGAGATCACTTGCTCCTGAGAGCCATACTGTATTTAGGCTGGCTTTCACTAGATATTTTTCACTTTACATTCCCATTAAATTGTTTTCAGACCACCATCTAACTGTGGTAGCTAGGGACAATTGTTATTGCGGTTAACTAGTTAGCTGAGTTAGTTGGGAGTCTGAAAACAATTTAATGGAAGTGTATAAATTGCCTGGAGCGTATGTTTAGGAATAACGCGGGGTGTTTTTCAGTGTGTCCTGCCCCCCCCCCCCCCCCCCCCACTTCAGCAGCATATAATCTGTTCTGTGCCTAAAGCTAAACATGTATTTTTAAATTGAAGATTCAATTGCTAGGAATATAATACATTCTTGCTCCTATGAGGCTGGAGTAAGTAGTGGTGAACCAAATCCAAGTGCTTTGTGTCATTTAGTATATTCTGAATGTGTTAGTATTACAGTATAATTAATATATTATTAATGTGCCTATAATTAGTATCTGCTAGAGATCTGAAGTAGAATATTAAAATATTGCTACTTCTCATAGCCCACTGCAATACTTATGAGTCACGTAGGCAGTCTTGAATGGTGTATCTAAAAACAAGAATGTAGAAGGACTACAAAGATTATTAGGGGACTGGAGCATCTCTCTTATGAGGAAAGGCTGGGAGAGCTGGGCCTGTTCAGCCTGCAGAAGAGAAGGCTGAGAGGAGATCTTATTAACATGTACAAGTATCTGAAGGGAGGGTGTCGAGAGGATGGAGCCAGACTCTTCTCAGTGGTGCCCAGCGACGGGACAAGAGGCAGCGGGCACAAACTGAAACACAGACACTTCCATCTGAACATGAGGAAAAACTTCTTCACTGTGAGGGTGACAGAGCACTGGAACAGGTTGCCCGGAGAGGTTGTGGAGTCTCCTTCTCTGGAGATATTCAAAACCCACCTGGACACGATCCTGTGCAATGTGCTCTAGGTGACCCTGCTTGAGCAGGGGGGCTGGACTAGGTGATCTCCAGAGGTCCCTTCCAACCTCAACCATTCTGTGATTCTGTGATTTGAAAAGGGAGCAGGCAACACATTTCCCCCGTTGTGCAAAAGCAATGTGCAGTTGCACAGACCTCTTGCTTTCTGCAGTTACCATTGCCATTATCAAAATAATAAACTTTTCTGCTAATCACTAGTTGGATATGGTGTGAAAAAGTTTGGCTGCAATGAAATCTGTGGGAGCTTTGGAGGATGGCTACAATGTCATCCAATGGATTTTAGACTGTGGAATGGTAAATAGCAGGGACAGAAGTCAGGAAATTTCCTCTCTCTCAATCTTTATGGGCAAGTAAGAAAATATAAAAATATATTTTTTTCATACTATGGCTTTTCTGATCGATAGTTATCCTGATACTCACGTAGGGGAAAGTGAAAGGCGGGATTCTGTGTTTTTGGAAGTAGTTTACCTCTAATTCCATGGGTTTATACCAACATGACTTCCCTGGTTCATACCAGCCAAGAGTGACCCAAAGTGTCAACTCCCTCCGGATTGCTTTGATTTATTTATGTAGTGTTTCAGTGTGAAGCTGCTGCATTTTTATTAATGTAACTTTTTTGTATGGTCCATTTATGAGAGATTATTGCTTCTTAGTTGTTTAGAGAAAGCTCTGTGAGTACATAGATGATTTTGTCTGCACATTAATTCTGAAAACAACCTGTTATTTTTCCAGTGTGTGATTTTTAGAACTGTTCTAGCCTAGTGTTTTATTCTGATCCTGCAGAGTGAAACATGGAGGCAGAATGTTCCTGAAGCCCAAGTATCTATGAGGACATTTCTTTGCACCTGTGCAGGCTATAGTGGGAACATGCACAGCTCCCATGAGGGGTCAGCTGTATAGATCCAGTTGCAGGATCGTGTCTCATTTACACATGTATTTCTTTAAAACAGAAGATTTGGAACTCAAGAGATTTGCTTTATCTTATTATTAAAAATACCCTATATAAGTGGTGTTGGGGAAGTGATTCACTTCCTGTATCTTGTGTAGCATTGTTTTTGGAGAAAACATTTTGCCAGTACGGAGGATTAAGGGAAGCCACCTAGAAACTGGCACCAGATAGGGCAGCACCCAAACCTCGCAGATCCAGCGGTGGGCTAGCGCGAGTGGGTCCTTCTGCTAGCGCGCCATCTACGCGAGGCTTGTGAAGAGGTGTGCAGGGCTGCAGGGGTATGACGTGGACTCGCTAACGCCCACGGGAACTGGTTCTCCTGGCATCCTGGCAGCCTCTTGCTTGCATTGCCAGGGGAAACGCCTGGCGGGGGCGGGGGCTGCACCCACACGGCTGGGGGGACTAGGAAGCGCCGGGATCGCTCACAGTCTCCAGCTGGTATCCGGCTTTGTGGGAATGCACGGCTCTGCTGCCTTTTCAGAGTTCTCACGCGCTTGCAGGGATTTTGCCTGCCTGATCCCTTGATGGCTGGCTTCTCATAAACTGTTTTGTCAGGCTCCCTTTCTGACAGGGGTGGCAGGTTTTGGACAGGCCTCCAAAGCTGCCTGGCCTTTGTGTCTTTGCTCTTTGTTCTTCTGTCATTTTTCCATCAATAACTGCCATTTTAGTAAGCTGTTGATTTCAGAGAAATACCAGCAAGCCAGGTGGACCTCCTCCCGTACGGCTCTCGTGACACTAGGCAAATTGCCTTTTACAGAGGTGTAATTATTCACATGCTTTCTGTTGCTCTGACCCGCATGGAACTGGCTTTGTGTAAAGAATAATAAGAAAGTAACCGTTGTTGCAAGGTCATCAAAGAATGCATTGTATTATGATTAGCTATTTTTTTTTCTTTTTATCAGAATGTATTGATGAGTTTTAACTGCTTTAATTATCTTTCATGTATGCATTTTTCTATGGATAATTGGTGCTCAGCAATCCTACATTCACGCAATTTGGTTCTCACAACATTAACTATTTGATTTTTCATTTTCTGTAAATAATGGCAGCTGTGCTCTTCCCTAGAGACTGAATTGCTGAAGGTTGGCTTTTCCAATATACTATTTTCCATTACTGCAGGGGAATAACAAAGAAAAATGTTACTAAGGCAGCCTGATCCCAGCRTGGATTTACCAGGGGGGGTGTGCGAAGGCCTTAGACCCCTCGCCCTCTCATGAATCTCTCTCTCTTACTGCCCAGCCTCGATCCTGGTGCTGCCTCCGATCCCAGCACGGTTGCTGGCTCTATGCTCCGCGTGCCGGATGCAGAGAGCTGGAGGCAAGCCCTGGAGGAGGAGGAGGAGGAAGAGGAGGAGGAAGGTTGTCCTTTCTAGCTGAACCTCCGCGTGTGGCATCGCGTGGYGCGGCATCGCGTGGGCCCCTCTGCGGCCCGCTGGCCGCCCCATCGTGGCGGGAGGCCTGGCAGCCGGGCGCAAGCGGCAGGCACCGTGCCGGGGCACGGCCCTCCCTGCACCCCTTCTCTCCTGGGTGTGCTTCCAGCTCTCGTGCTGAGAGGCCCAGATGTTTCACAGTGGCCTGGGTCAAGTGACCTCCAAAATCATGGCATTGCCTTTAAAGCCTACAGGGTTTTCTGAAAGAACRTGTTGGCTTGTTTTTATCTGTCATAGTTTTCTGCAGATTTGGTATTCGCTTGAGGTGTACGTTCACGTCGTGTTTTCTCACAGTTACGCATGCAAGGGTGGATTCTCTTTCTTCAAGTGAAAGCTCAGAACTTTCCCATAATCATAGCACTGCTGAGGCATAGGAGTTGAGGCTTAAAAAAAAACTTCCATTAGTGATGCATATAAGAATTTTGTTTAAAGTTCCAGCTTCACATTTGTATCAGAGTTTTGCCCAGGGTCTTTGCAGATGTGAAGCAGTGTCACATGCGTATGGCGATCGCATGAGGCAGAGTTACTAGTTACTCAATGTGTGGCAGAAAGCTGAAAGGGGATCCTTCGTCTGGATCTGAGAAAACGTCTCTGTGGAAGCCAGGGTGTATGTTACTGGCTTTCTTGAAACAATTTTGGGGGGAAATGCTTGATCATTTATAGCAAGAATACAATTTGGCCGAACTGCCCTGTACTCTTTATAGTGCTTTTGCAAGCAACGGGCTGAGCCTGATGTTGCTTTCTTACAGACAACAAGGAATACGATGCATATCTTTCGTACACCAAAGTGGATCCTGATGCTTTAGATTGTGATAATAATGACGAGGAGCAGTTTGCGCTTGAAATTCTGCCTGACGTTCTGGAAAAGCACTACGGATATAAGCTCTTCATTCCGGATAGGGACCTGATCCCTAGTGGAAGTAAGTATTTCTGACTTTGAGTTTTAACTGATACGTTATGAAGGCCTGGACTGCACAATAAATACTAGGTGTGGAAAGCCTCTCTTTGTGAAGTGGTTGCCAGTTTGGAAGAGCTTCCTCAGTACTGCAAATGGGAGCTCTAAGGCAGAGTGTGTTCCTGCGCCGCTGAAAGCGAAGGGGAGCTGCTGCTGGTTTCAGTGGAGGCAGGAGCTGGACGTCTCCAAGGGGAAAGAGCAGGAAACTGTCATCCAAAACCTCTGTGTCAGACACAGGTAGCTAAACAGAAGATTTTCAAAAAAGATTTTGTAATCTCTGTTTTGTCATTGAAAATGGGATTTTTTTCAGTAATTATTTGTTTGTCCACAGCAGCTTTACAAGTAAAAGTCATCTTGCCCATTAAGTCTTGTTTTTTTTTTTTCTTGCCATTGAAGTGTCATAAATAGCTACTTTAGTTCCCAGTTAATGGTGTATGTGCAATTTTTTCGTTAGGGTTTTGACCAACAGTTGCATTTCTAAACAGTATCGATATTGTGTAAGTAATCAACGTTGTGTAAGTAATACTAATTCCTCAGAGGGCCACGTACAGTCCAGTGATCTGATGCTGTTTTCCACRCTGATGGTGAAATACAGTGGTCCATTTCCAATCAGTTTTGCTGCAGTGTCAGAAGAGTCTGCAACACTTTCAGATGTCTGTAACAACAGCTAATACCTTCTTAGCTGTGGTTATGACATCTCCCTTTCCAGATTTGTTTTTGGACAAGTCAAAAAAGACCCTGAAGAATATGCATCATGTTGATGAATTCTGCACGCACAGTATGTTTACCTTAATACCACGTTTATTTGAAATGCTGCCCATGTGAGAAATATGCCTTTCTATATGAATTCTGTCTGCAGATCATTTGCATGAAAAATGCTAGAAGAGAGTATGAACTTCTCTCTGTATACGCCAGAATGTAAGAAATCTGAGCAAGGAAACAAAGCAATAGCTGTGCTGGAGCAGATGTCCCCAAATGAGAACAGCTATAATGTGGCTGCGCTTGCAGCCTGCCTGCCAAAGACCTGAAACTGCTGCCATACAGTTGCCAAGCGCCGGTGCCTGCCCCAGAAGCTGGAGCCTGTTTCTTCTCCAATATTTCAGGGAGCTGGAAAGCGAGCTCTGAGCTCTCCCCTTGGGGAGGCAGGAGCCAGAGACCCGTCAGGGATCATGCGAAGACTCACGTAGTGGCTTGAATTTATCACTTGCGTTTGCGGCTCCGAGGTTAGAGCTGCTTCCCGTTCGCATTTCACCCTGACCCGGTGAGGCACTAGTGTCACCCCGTTAGTCCCCTGGCATGGGGTATTTCAGAAGGGGAACTTGGCTCATAGCCTTTTTAGCTCTGTCAGTACAAGCAAGTAATACTGAATTATTAGATACTTAAATTAGATTAAGAGAAGATAGGTCTTTTTTTGTGTTAAAAATCACAGAACTGTAGTAAATAGTTGTTTCCTATTCAACAATATAGCAGACTTATACGTAGCAATTACACAAAGTGAATTAAGGAGTTTAAATCTAGCCTTTCAAGTGATAACTGTACTGAGGTACAGATTAATCTGAAATGAGATTCTTCCTTCCAATTGCTGTATCAACTAGATATTTTATTTTTGTCTATTTTTGTCAGTCAGACACTCAGCAAATTCATGTCATTGCTTTGGGTATTCATTAAACCTCTCCTGAAAATGTAGGGTACCCGAAAATGTCAGTTCTCATTTATGAACATTCACAGATTTAATACCTCTATTTTTCCTCTCCAACTTGCTTCTGCAATATTGTGAAAGAGCCTGATTCTAACGTACTGAGCTGCAGGACCACTTGATCAGATTAATGACAATGCAGAATAAAACGTGTGCCTGCGATGAGTATGGTTTGCATGCTTTGGCTTTGGAAAAGATATGGGGGAGGACACTTTATTTTGAGGATGTAAGAGGGTGAGGCGACAGGGAAGGAGGGAAGAGCCAGACTCCTGTTTTTAAAAGCTTCCAGGCCCCTCGGTGCGCGGCTATTTCCTTGTCTTGCGAGGACTTGGCCGCAAGGAGAGCGGGCAGTGCAGCCTGGTATTGGCCTCCTAGAAACTTCAGAGATAAGCAAGCAAAATCTTTTGGAGAGTATGTCTCCAAAAGTGGCACATGTGACAAGATGTGTAGCTCTATAGAAGAATGGGGGGGTTGATAGTAACAATCTTTTCTGGTTTTAGGAAATGTCTCTTCTCTCAGATACCACATTTCCTTGTCTTTTGGTGTGTCTTTCAGTGTACTGTAATGCTTTCCCACTCACCATTCTGATGTGTTTCTTTCTATATCTTTGCTTAAATATATACAATTCCAGTAGCACAGTAAATAAGGTGTTCTATATGGCTGGTTGTTTCATATAATCTCTGCAATTTTAAGGTGCTGCCACAGGAGGGTGTACATTATTGCACTTGCTTCCCAGCGTGAGGCAATAGGAACAGCTGCTATTTGGATTTGAGAGAGAGCAAAAAATAGATTTGTTAAATAGTATTTCATTTATCTTTCTTGGAGACTTTTCTGAACAAACTAAAAAGCTGACTCCAGAAAAATTCAGGGACGAGTTTGATTACATTTTTATCTAGCTGGTTCATCTCTAACCTTTGGGGAAAAACACTGATAGCCTCTGCATCTCCCTGTGCAGCCTGGGGAGAGATCACGGGCAGATGTGCCTTAGCCAAGCTCCTCTGCCYGCGTCAGCGCTGCGTACCCAAGCTCTGCGTTTCGGCTCCGAGCTGAGGACGGGCCCTTTCAGGGGAGCATCAGCGCAGCTGGTCCTGGCGCCGGGAGGCCGGAGCTCACGGCTCTCGGGCCGGAACGCCGCTTCGCTGCTGGAAAGCAGCTCCGCGGGCTCCGGCAGGCAGGGCAGACGGGGCTGGGTGGCGTTTGCAGTTGGCTTTGGTTTCTGGGCCCTGCGAAGCTGGGATGCGAGTACTGCTGCAGCGGCGTGTTTTGTCCTAGCAGGAGGGAGCCGCTCCTGCCCGCGGCCGGGAGGTGCAAACGGGGCTCCAGCAACCCCGCGTGCGCGGGATCCCTGCGGCCCTGCTGTTAAAGAATGTTCTTCGGTCGTAACAGTCCTTCGTTCTCCCAAAGTTGACAGCCCGTACGCCCTTCTGCCTAGCTACCTGCGGCATATTTGACCACACTGGCTGGGAGGATGAGACTGTGATAGAGCTGCGGTTGTTATTCAAGTTTCTTTGCAGTTACCGTTTCTTCCACCCTATTAGTTTTCAAGGCTTTTTTAACAAACCCTTTCCCACAGTCAACTAGACATAGAAACCCTGGGAGCTTTTTAACTCAGTGTTAGAAGACCTAGGAGACTGAACAGTTGGGGGGAAAGATAGGGATAGTATGTTTTTACCTAAGCCGTTTGCTGTCTTTCTAAGAAAGTGTCTACAGAAAGAAAACAATACATTTGCACTTGGCTCTCTTAAAATTGGGACTACATTAGAGGAAGGTATTTCCCTCCCATTGTTTCTGCAAATGATTTTAAACTCTGAAAGTGAAGTCAAGATTGTCAAATTGTACCTCTAATACCAGCAATACAAATCTATTAGAGCAGCATCTAGCTGCTCTCTAAGCATATATGCATTGGATCTTGACAGTTTTGAAAGTGCACCAGCGATTCATTCCAGCTCAGCCCAAGGTATAGAGATCAGGCACTGAAAAGAACAACTGTAATGGAATAAAAATCTCTGCTTTTACCTGGAAAATGAGAGGTTGGCAGCACCCCAGGAGAGCACCTCAGGCATCTGATAAGATGCATTCAAGGGTCAATATTGCTGTTCTGGCCCTTTGTAGTTTTGTCTGCCTGTCTGCGGCTTTCCTGCCTGATGAATTCCAGCTTCCCAGGTTCCTGGACAGAAAAATACAAGTGGACTGTGTGCCGGGGGTTCCCAAGGAGCCTTAATTAGGTATGTGACCCCATTTATATAATAGAGTAGTTAACACCACAGGCTACTTTCAGAAATCCCTGGCAGTCTACCATGTATGAATATTCTACTTTATGCCAGTGCATAAGGCAAAAAAATGGAAATACAGAGGAAGGGCAATTGCAATTGGAAGAAAACTGAACAAAAGCCCTCTCTTTAGCATCAGCTGGACAGGCTGGCTGCCCTGCAGTGGTCCGCTGCAGGCCACCAAGATGCTCAGAGAGAGGCTGAGAAAACTGCATTGCTTGAAGAGAAGGCCAAGTGGGAAGCTTATTGTCTTCCCAATGGGAAAGTACACAGAAGATGGAGCCAGACTCTTGTCGGAGGTGCACGGTCATAGAACAAGAGGTAACAGATACAAGCTGCAACATTAGAAATTCCAGTTAGATATGAGGAAAATTTCTTCACCATGAGTGTGGTTAGACACTGGAGCAGGACCCAAAAGGCAGAGAAATCTCCAAACTTGGAGATCTTCAAAACCCAACCAGAAAAGGCCCTGAGCAACCTTACCTGATTTGGTCCTGCTTTGGGCAGAGGATTGACCGAGAGACCTCCAGAGGTCCCTTCCAACCTGCTTTGTTCTATGAATCTACGATTCTAAACATCAGGAAGTTTGATGCCAACATCAATCATCAAACTTAAAATTTCAGACACTTCAGTCTTTCTCCCATGCAAGGAGACATCCCCAGAGCCATCCTCTCCTCCTCCTCCTCCTCCTCCTCCTTAATCCCTCCGTCTCTTGTCATGTTGAATACAGAAAGCTTGACAGTGGCTAAGTGAGTGGTACGCTGAGAGGGTGGTGTGTCACGCTAATCTGCTTTACTTGTTTCCTTATATTGTACTCATCAGCTGTCCCTTAGTTTATACAGGGATTATGACTTCTGGGGCGGGGACCATCACTCTGTTCTGTGTTTCAATAGTGCCAACATCACTGCTGTTGTGGCCTGAGCTAATGCAAGTAATAAATATTTAATAATATGAAAAACAAGACATTTAACCCTTTCTGTTGTTATGAGATATCCAGAATTAGGGTTTGGGAACCATTCAGGTAGAAAATCAGGACTGAATTATTCTTCTGTAAATCACTCTTTCTCAAGCAATAGTCATGTTGACCAATGCAGCAGAGCTAGTTATTTACACAGCACCAGGAGCCAGCTGGTATGGTTGATGGTAGATACTCTTCGGTATCATTTCCCAGAAATATCAGTAAGACTTGATACAATTCTTGGTGTTCTTTCTCTCTCCCTCAATTGCTTCTGCAGATCGTCTGAACCTGGTTAGTCAGTCATTTCTTTGTGTAAGCACCTCTGTGTCCATGGTGTTCATTAATTTTCTTGCTGTCAGTCTGCTTGCATAGTAGGTTGTCTGGGTCTCCTTCCAGCCTGTGGTTTGTGTAGCTCATTCGAGATTCAGTAGGCAGTTCTGCATGGTTAAACTCTTGCAAATGTGATGCATGCCTCAAACTTCTATTCTTCAGTGCTTCAAACTACAGCTCAGCATCATTACATGTTAACAGTGTCTAGTGAACATATATTTGCTGTCAGGTGATCTGTCTTCATTACTGAAGGGCAACCATGCAAAAAGACATGTTTGTTCATGGGTCTAAAGGTTCTTGCTCTCTGTACTTCGTTGGATATCATGTTGGACATGATGCAAGTAAGTTACTGATAGAGCTGCCCCAAATTCTGATTTTCTGACCTATGAGAAATTCCAGCAGTTTGAAAATTGGTGTTGTGCCATATTCAGAAATGGTGTTTTAGAAAAAAAAAGTCTTGGGTTGAAATTAAAATGTTCTTTTTCAGTAAAATCAGGTGGGTTAATTCTAATGCTGACATTTTATTTTATGTTATAGTTTATGATGGAGCTAAAAATTAAAAGAAGTATCATTTTGGAAAATAAAAATGAGTAATTCTGTGATGGCCCTGATAAGATGACTTTTTCTCCCCTCACAATGAAATTTCACTGCAGTTGAAACCTTTTGGGGAGAAAAATGAAGTTTCAATGAAATTATACATATTTCCATCAGATAACATATATTTTATTTTTATATATATATGTATCTTTATATATATATATATGGGATCCTACAGTTGATGCTAATTGGTAATTTAAATCCTGAAGTCCTAGCTCAATTTTTCCTTGATTTCTTAGTCAAAACAAAGCCGTTGCTTGACAAATACTTAATAGAAAGGCGAGAGCAACTCTCTCCATCCTAACTTGTCATATAGATAGCCTGGATTTAATAGCTTCTAATGAATTGAACAATTAAAAGAGACAACTCAACCTGCAGTATTTTGAGCAGCCTTTAATTCTGAAGTGAAAGGAGAGTGAGTGACGCAGTAACTCACAGATTCATGCTGTCAGTCTGGTCCTGCTGAAAATTGAGGTTAAACTCCCGCAGGCTTTTGTGAGACAGGAATCTGCCCCCCTTTGCCTTTCCTTGCAGAAGTGTTTCAGCTACACACGTTGGACATATTCTAGAGTGCACCAACAGAACCATGTGCTCCAGGCAAGTTGTCAGCTCCTTTTCCTTCCCTTCATAGGTGAAAATTGAGAGGTACTTTTTCAGCCACACATCGAGTTTCGGCCATTCGGTCCTCCCTGGGTTTGATGGTAGTCACAAGCTGAAGTTATTGGGAATGCTCAGCGCTTCTGGGCCAGATGGCTTGAAAACCTGTTCGCCTTTCCCTTGGGCTTCTAGCTGTGTGTAATATAGAGTATTTCATCCTCAGTGCACCAACAGACCCTTATACACAGGCTGTGTCTATCAGGGAGCCAGTTGCAAACTTAGTGTTTGAAAGAGCACCTAGTGGTATTTGTGAAGTGTCCTATGTAGTCATCTGTAAATAAAAAAAAAAAAAAGCTTGAAATTGTTGCATTATCCAGTAATTAAGCTGGACATAGCAAAATATGGGAGAAGCACAGAGGGGAGAAGAGTCCATCTGGGAAATKAGGGAATTTTTCCTACCTTCCTCTCACCTCATTCCCTGTTCAACTAAAGCAAAGTCTGGTGAGTTTTTGACTGAGCTGGTATAATGGATTATTGATGGGTTGTTGCTATTACAATTATTGGCACTGGATATTTAAAGAGGTGAAAGTGGAGTGATTTTTTTTTTTAGTAGATGCGCACAATTTATGCATGGCTGTGCTTATCACTGACTGGATACGTGGTACTGAATGGTATTGTGTCCTGCCAAGAATTGTCTTGTGCATAGCCATATTCTGAGTTGCTTGAAGGAGGGATGAATATGTCTCAGGAAAGATGCATGATAGCTTGTTGTTTTACTGTATCTTGCAGATTCAACCTCTAATGATGAAGCTTCCCACCTAAATTCTTTCTTTTTGGGAGCAGAAAGAAAGGAAGAAAATGAAGAGTCTGAGCTGTTGATACATTGGGATAATCTCTTTCCATTGTATTGAACATTTCTACCTTTCCTTAAGTTTTGTTTCACCAGTTCTGCTTATCATTTTCTCATTGTTGCTGATTCTCTCCCCCCTCCGCTGCCTCTCCCATGGATTTTAATGTTGAATTTTTTTCATCAATGAGTAAACATTTTACACAGAGCAATGTGGGGGCTTTCCTCAGAAAATATTTTAAGAAGAAAAATCAAATAACTGTAAATGCTGCATGATTAAAGAATCATAAAACATTAATTAAAAGTCAGGATTGTTGCATAGACATTTGTAATGTATGTGTATGTCTTAAATTTGTCTGTCTGTAGGATGTTTACAATTGCCTTTTTTCCATTTGTGAAAGAAATTCTTCTTGCTGCTAAGTGGTGAAATAAAACATTGGTAAAGGCAGATTTTATGCTAACTATGCCTTCAGTATCATGAAAATAAGCTATTTTAAAATGTTCCTGTTGGTCTATTTTGTAGCTAATTACTTTACTGGAAGTGGTGTGAATAAGCATGCTGTGGTATGGTGCCTGGGACTATAAAAATAAGCCTTGCAGTAACAGATGTTGATTAATGCTGTTATTTGTAATCGTTGTTCCTGCTAGAGGGCAGTGTGTGTAAGCGAGGCCCTGCCCTGTGCTGAGTAAAGATCTGTTCTGTGCAGCTCTTGTGTCCAAGTCTTCATTTATAACCCGTGCTTCTCCTCTGTTGTCAGACAGCAYGTCCTGAGTAGCATGCTCAAGAAGCTCATGTAGTTTAAAAAAAAATAAATTATATCCTGTCTCTAAGCTTGCAGTCACAGTGCTGTGCAACCAGTGGATACTTTTCTGACCTTAGTATTTTTTTTTCAAGTGTTTGCCTTTTTCTGGACTTGACCCCAAACCTACTGAAATTCACTGAAGTTTGTTCATCTGAGTGGGTTTTGGATCAGGTCTGTGAGTAGACCCCTTTCCCATTGTGTTCCATGTCAGACCGGTGTAATTGGCATCTCTTCCCTATCATCCTTGGGGCAAGTCAAACTCAGGACCAAAAACCAAAGGCCAGCTTCAAGAATATTGCTGACATCATGGAGCTAATGATGGGGCTAGCATTTCTGCTTACACTGATCATTTGCAACTACTTGGCGTGCATGAATAAAAGAAGAATACTATTTTCTTTGTCACTTATGTCTCGGAAAATAAACACCTCCAATATGCTTAAATTTTCCATTTGTTCCCATCACTTGTGAAGTTTCTGTTAATACCTTGAGTACATAGAAGCACAGGTTTGCAATATTAAAACAGACTAGTGGGCCATGAAGAATGATGTTGTGCTTTTATGATCAATACCTAAAGAAGAAAGAGCTACCATGGTGCTTCTATGCAGTAGCACAATTTCTGCATGTGATGAAGGCTGATTTCTTTTTGAGCTCTTGCTAGTTACACGTTGTACACCCTGCAGCATCCTCATGTCCCGCATCTGAAACACAAGACCTGCTTCCCAAAGCGTGCTTCCCTCAATGCAACTTTAATCATAACCAGTGTTAATGTTAAAATTTACACAAACATTGCATTCATCTTGAATTATAATTTTTCAGTAAGTGAACTGTATATTTTTAGTCACTCAAATGCATCTACACAGTAAGGATATTATGTAAATGTCATTGTGTTGAGATGAACAGGGAAAAAAGAGTAAGGGATAGAGGGTGTTACTAAGGAGTTTTCTATATGTATTCTATAAATATGTTGTGTTGTGATATGCAATCCTATTTTTGTTGGAGTATATTGTGAAATGCCCCTTGTCTGAAATGGTGTGGAGCAGTAAGCTATAGGATTTTGTTGTACTTAATTGCAAGCCTGATATTTTGATACAATAGACTTCTTTACTCTTTACTCTTTCTCTCTTTCTATAATTTGTAGCCTACATTGAAGATCTCACAAGATGTGTTGAGCAAAGCAGAAGACTCATTATCGTGTTAACTCCAGACTATGTTCTAAGGAGAGGATGGAGTATTTTTGAGATGGAAAACAGACTCCATAACATGCTAGTCAGTGGAGAAATCAAAGTTATTTTGATTGAGTGTACAGAATTAAAAGGGAAAGTGAATTATCATGAAGTGGAATCTTTAAAGCACACCATCAAACTTCTCTCAGTGGTCAAGTGGAAAGGACCAAAAAGCAGCAAACTGAATTCTAAGTTTTGGAAGCGCCTAGTCTTTGAAATGCCAGGGAAGAAAAAGGAGGTGGTGTCTCGACGTCAGGTCCTGGATTCTGCAGAACAGGGCCTTTTTGGAGACCTCCAGACTGTACCCTCTCTTGCTGTCACAGGCACTTCTGCCACGTTGGTAGAATCGCGAGCTGATTTAACTGATTACCATCAGACAGATTCTGTGCAAATGAGACATTATTGCAGAGGATACGAGTATGATGTGTCAGCAGCAACATTGCCAATAGCTTCCATAAGTAACCATCACACATACTGTAACATACCTTTGACACTACTAAATGGACAGCTACCTCTTAACAGTACCGTGAAGGATCCCCAGGAGTTTCACAGGAACGACCCATTGCTACCTTTATCAGCACAGGAGCTTAGCTTCACCAGCGATATTTGGTAGTGAAGATCAGAACTCTTTTGAGACGCTTCATGACCACCATGAAGACACATTTTTAGAGAACTTTGCCCTAGCCTCATGGGGTGTCAAAATACATTTGAAGCAGCGGCACACTTGCTTGCTTTTCTACTTGAACTTTTTTGTTTACATTTACAAATTCTTGACAAAGGGGACATTCTTTTTGTAACCCGATAATGTCCCTCCTATCTTTCAATGTACAGTTTTATTGGTCCTTTAAAAAGGAGGGGGGAGAACAAAAACACATCCCGTCATTTTACAGTAGGTTTACAATCTGGGATGGATAAATGTTCACTGTATATGATCTCCAGCATCCATATTTATGTAATAGTAATTGAAATATACAGAAGCTGTTGGGTTTTTTCATATACACTTCAGTACAGATTGGAAATTCTAGTATCATATCATGCTACAAAAATGATTATCTCCTTCGTAGACCACAAGGGATGAGCCATTCTTAAAAGGAAGGAGGAGGAAACCTTCCCAGTAACATTGTTCTCACCAATACATTTTAGAAGATGACCAGCTCAAACAATGCAGATGAAGAGCTACCAGCTTTATCAATAAAGTGCATAGTAAATGTTACTGCAGACTAAATCACCTGCTCACATCAGCATCTCTTCATTTTATGATTGAGGCATGTTGTATTCCTTGTCAATGGTTAGCAATGTGTTTTTATTAAACAACTTACTAGAATATTGGAAGATGTTTAGAAGGATTTTAAACAGTTTTTGTGCGGATTATAGATTATTTGACAATTTTTGCAGATTTTTAATGACTTTTTTTAAAGAATTTAAGTATAAATTTATGTCTGTTGGTGGATCCATTGGTTTGAAATTTCTTAAGATCTCTTGACCTGTTTTAAGATTTGTAGTAAAGGCAATGTGATTTTACATAGGATTTTTTTTTTTCCAAAATCAATAGTTACAGTTTAAAATTAACCTTTTACTGAGGACGTCAGCAATAGAAAATAATTACTACAGCAATATTCAGAAATGAAGTGCTAAATTTTTCAGGTTTACTGGTAGTCTGACTTTAATTGCAGTGATAATCACCTGAGACAGTTCTCTCTCTGTTTCAATCTACATGTCAATTTAWGTACCTTTTAAATATGGCTGAAGCAGGAATATTTTTGCTCTCTGTGCAACTCGTAAAAAGTGATGTTTTTAAGCAGCTGGTGAGGTCTTGCATTTCTCACTTGTGTGAGTGGTCCCGTCAGTAAAATGAGGATACAGTAATTCATCCTTAGTGGAAAGCATTCTTGCTGCGTGTGGATGACAAGCATTATATAGGTACTCAGCGTCATGCGTTACTACTCAGTGAGTCGAGTTTTCTTACAACCAGTACGTTTCATGAGGATTTACATATTCAGATGGTTAAGGGTTGCAGAGTCAGACCATGGAGACAACAGTATTCAGGGCAAAAGTTCTAAATAATGAAGGCAGAAGCCAGTTTTGCAGTGTTTAGCAAAGCTTTAATGAAAACACAGTAGATGTGAGAGTTTTGTCTCAGTAAGATCTGCTGGAGCAAATCCCCCAAAATATTTTTATGGCAGACAACCTTGCCTGTATTTCAGTATCTTTTTAGTGTCGCTCTCTTTGATTGCATGAGTAAAAGTTAGCACTCTGCTCACAGCTGCCTGTGGTTTGATCAGCAAACGAGTCCAGTAAATCCTTAAAGTTTTGCAGTGGTTCTTAAATTGTACCCTACAGTCAAATGGAAACAAACACTGACCTAAGACTTAAAGAATTCAGAATAGGCCTAAAGGCCATGAGAATGATCTCAAATGTGCAATAATCCATAGAGGTTCAGTATTTTTTCCGTTGCTTCTTTCCCTACTTCTTTATTCTGTGGCCTCTTATACCAGTAATTATCTGTAAGATTTTCATTAGGTTCTAAATAATACATGTTTCTCTGTTGGTTTTTTTTAGTGTTATTATGCATTTGACACAAACACAGAACATGGAAATCTAGCAATGATATTAATTTATTACACAGTATAGAACTATAACTTGCTCTTTTGTGAAGTTAAGTTCAGAACATATAGGTGTTTAATATACGTATTTTTCTACCGAGAAAGTGATTTTACCTCCAGTATGAATATGTGTTTCAACTCCCTCCCAGAAATTTAAAAAATTTGCACTGTTTTATAAGTGTTACAGACTGTGTTTACATTGGCTATATTCTTTAATGCAAAGTGTAATTAAAAAAAAAAAACTAAAAGAAAACCTTGCATGAAGAGAGTTGCATATGTTTAAACGAAAAGCTGTACTTTTCATTATTTTCCTTTTCAACATAACTCTAAAATCTGGTTAATTCACATAGAATATTCAGTGAGATTTTAAACCTACTAGTTCTGTATTAAGCATGCAAACTCCAAAAAAAGAAAAAAAATCCATATTCCAGTTGGTCTGCTTCTTTTATTTACAAGGATTAAGTATGGGTAGCAGATTCATTTACCTGGTGACAATATGTCTCTTTGCTTTCGAATAGCTACTGCGCTATCATGTTTGCATTGAGGTATCATGAAAAGAACAGTTTTTCTCTCATTTTGCAAAACACATCGTGTAATATCTATGTATCTCTATATTTTAGTTATAGATGACAACTCACAATCTGCTTTAAGATTTCAAAGTGTGTATTGAGTACTGCGAGAATATATACATAAATCCGAACCGGCTGTACCCCTCTGCTTTTGGTATGGGGAAGGGGACATGAGCCCAGGAGCTCTATCATTCACTTAACTTCACGTGATGAAGTTATTGCGTGCTGGAAGTGTAGCATTTCCTTTAGTAGCATTTAAGGGTCTGGAAAACTAGAGCGAAAGGCAGCCGTCGGTGGGAGCTGGGTGGCGTAGGACTGGGAGCTTGTCCCCTGTGCAGCTGCGGAAAGCAGCTCCCTGCCAGCCCTTCGCTCCGGCTCCCTCGTGACGGCCATGGGGCCACAGTGGCAAAAGCGGTCCAACTCTTTCATACAAACTTCAGTAGTTGAAACAGGCATTTTGCTTTCCTTCGTCTCACAAAAGCTGGGTACTGATTGAGCTCGATTTACCGGGGGGGCGCTGGGTGCCGCGGGGCCGGCTGTGCCCCGGGCTCGTCAGCGCTGTTGCGCCCCAGCGACAAGCTCTTCGGCAGCAAACGTCGCTGTTGTAACTGCTGCCCGGGTGTTCTGATTTGGGTCACGCTCGTTTTGAAGATGGATTATTACAACGTTTGGAAATTGTTCTTGTGTACTTATTCTTGCGTGTGATGTGTTACAGAAGTTTCAGAAGACTATTTATAAAAATGAGCTAGAAATTGGAAGCCTATTCAGTCTCTGCAGATTTCATTTTCCTAAGGAAATTTTTCAGACAGAAAACAGTGTAGTTTTGAATGAAGTAACAAGGCAGAGTGAATATTGACAGTTTTGAGGGGCTGTGCGCTGTACCAGGGTTTTAGTAATTAATATTCCTGTCTCTAGATGCTGAATGAGAAGGCTGTATAAAGATATTGCTGTCCTCTGTCTGCAGGTCTGCTCCAAAACCCATTCAAGCCAACAGAAAGAGCTCCATCAAATTCAACATACTTTGGATTGGGTCCTAAAATTCTAGGTTTATTGTGAACAGAGGAATAAAAAAGGCAAAAGAGAGAGAAAGAAGCCAAGAGACTAATAACCATTTGCTTATTTAATCTGCCTAAAATCAAACTTATTTTTGTTTCTGTTTGGTGCAGATATGCTCCAGGACTATTTAGCCTTGGGAAAGGAATTTAGTGCATTTCTTTGTTATAAACAAGATAAGGACTTGGGAATAAATAAGATACTTCTAGGAAAAAACCCTTGTGATTTTTAAGGGCTTCTGCTCTGCTCTCAGTAGCTTCTTCTGATTCAACAGGCTCTCTCTGTTCAGCCAAATGTTTAAGCACACACTTAAATTCCCCTTAATTCAGTGAGAAATACTTTACTGAGTAAGGGCCTGAAAGAGTGATTTGAAGACTAGTGCTGGAAATCATGGCATTTAACTGCTTTTAGAGTTGTGCCCTCATGGAGAGCCTCACAGCAGCTTTCCCGATTTCAGTCTTTGAGTAGATCCAAGTCTTATGGCAGAACAGCTGTCACATCTCAGTCCCGGCTGCAAGAGGGAAAGTCGTTAACGCTTCGCAACCCGGCAGTGACGTCCCCCCTGCGCTGAGGGGGAGCTGGAGAAYGATGGCTTTTCTTGGGTGTCCCGCTGGGGCAACTGGGAACTTAAGGCACAGGCAGCAGTGGTGGGACGGCCTGGCTGGAAGTATGACCTGCAGGAACCCACCACCTCCAACCAGCATTTTGCGCATCTTCTTGCCCATGGCGGATCCCATGGGGGCTGCAGAGTTGCTGGAAGGCCAAGCAATACGTGCAGAGTGCAGAGAAGAGAAAGGAAGACAAGAGCAGCCAGAGTCCAAGGGTTTTCCAGACRAAAATGCTGATTCAGTATAGCACAATGACATCGTGCATGAATGCATTACATTTGTCTGCTTTTCAATGGACACTGGGCAAAGTTCCCCAGAAAATATTGTTTCTTGCCAGCTTGCTCGCTTTAGAGCTCTTGTTCTGATCCTTTTAAAATTAAATTTCAGTTTGCTGTTGGATCGGAAATTTTCTGGGTTTTCTTCCACAGAAAAACTGCTTCTCCTTTGTGTGTGTGCACGTGGAAATTCCCCAAGTAGCAGCTCGTGCTTCCTGCTGCTCCTGTGGGTTTGAAACTCGCCCGTAATGCCACGAGTGTTCATCCATCAGCTCTGGTGAGTCAGACGAGGTGAGCAGCTCCTCCACACTGCTGGTCCCGTCGCCGGTGCGTGCCTGCTAACACCTGGCCCTGGCAGTTTGGAGGATGTCCCGGCCGCATCGTTGCCCCGTTTGCTTGGTGCCTGCCCCGCCGTGGGGCTCAGTGCTCTCCAAACGGCAGCTCCTGTGCCCTGTAGCTCCACACGCCGCATCCGCGGGCATCGGCACTGTCCCGAACCCTCCTGAGCAGCGTAACCACGGCCGAAGCCTGTTTGCCTGAAGCAATGAAGCTGTGCAGGAGTCGGCTCTTACCGCGGTCCCTGGGAATGAGCCCTGGCTCTCACGTCTCAGAGGTATTGCCAGCTTCACTGCGTTAGGACCACAAGAAATAACGGCTGCCCGAAGCAGCGTGGGGGTAGAGCCCACCTTGGCAGCAGAGAGCTCGCAGGCCCTTCACAGTGGAGATGCTTGGAAGGATGACGGACGTGCAGGCAGCGGTGGCACGCGCCTGCCCCGGGCACTCGGTGCCGCCCTCTGCCTGCTCCCGGGACACGGGGAGCTGGGAACAGTTAGTGTGGGCCGTGGTCAGGCAGAAAGCACCTACCTGAACATTATGATGGTGTTCCTTTAACGTAAGAAATATTGCTCTATCTGTTTATAAAATAATGAAAAATACATAAAACTAGCTCCTCCCATGGTCTTGAAAGTATTTAAGATTTTAATATTTCATGAGAAATAATGATTAAAATAGTTCCTTTTTGGCACCAGTTAGAACAACAAGTATTTAAAAATACAGGGCTTTGGAATACTTTGTTACAGGAGGAAAATAAAATCAGAAAATGGAAAAGTAATGACACATCATGTTCTTGCAAACAGAAAGAACAGTGGTGATTTACGTTTTCTTGTTGCTGAAGCGTAGTTTACTTCCCTAAAGAAATGACATGAAGTGTTTGTGACAGTGAAAGAAGGACAGCTTTCCAGTGCTTACCCAAGAAGACATTGAATCATTTCTGTGCCACTGAAGAAATTCAGAACAGAGGTTAATAAGGAGACTCCAAAGAAGTATTAAACAATATCTAAAACGAAATGTAAAGTAAAAGTTACCAAACTTTGCCAGGATATTTGTCATTCACATACAAAACAGTAGCACTGGCGGTAGAAGCAGAGCGTGACCTGTCAGCATTTTCACTTCATTGCAGTATCACTGTACAGCTACAGACCAAGCAGGAAAACAAATAACTAGTAAAGAAACAGTTTGTCAAGCTGAGCCGGATTCTCGTGGTAGGTATTCCGCGAACGACTCCTCCGATTCATTCTGATGGTGCGTAATTGACTTTGCAGTGTTTCAAGAGCTTTCTTCTCTTCAGGACAAACACAAAGCAATGTCTTTTGTACTAGACGAGTGGTGCAAGTTTCTTTAAGTCGGTATTTTCCTTGTACACACAGTGGGTGATAAATGTTTTCCTGGCTGAAAGTTTCCCCTCTGGGTACGTGAAGTGAGGTGTGTGCCAGGCCGTGGCTGAAGTGTGAGCACCAACCACTACTGATGCCCCCCTTGGCACGGTGGGACTGAGATCGGTGGGGATGGTGGAGTCCCCTGGGGCATCCAATGTGCTCACGCGAGGCACTGCGGGCTCCAGTGTCCGGCCCAGTGGTGGCCAGAAAACACAGCACCCCCCTAGGACTGTGCTCAGGCTGCACAGAGTGATTTGCAAAGGATCTTGTGCCCTCTTTTATTGGAGAAATATAGGCAAGCCAAGGTAGAAATGAAAATTGTCACAAGAAGAATCGTGCTTCTCATTTCTATGTAAATCCAAACTATTTGGGTTTCAGAGCACGGCCTTGGGATTTATGCTGTGGAGGAGAAGGTGGGTGATTCTCATGCAGGGAACGGAAGGGGCTTTGCTTTTACTACCAAGGCATATTTTCATGAGAAATCCAGACCCTGATGCAGCCTGGACTTAATGTAAATTAGCCTCTTTTGAGAAGACTCAAGAAGAGGTGTAATGAGATGTGAAGAAGTTTTTAAAGTACTGTATATTCTAATCAGCATGTATATGTGGCTTAAAGGTAACTTCTGCCAGCACCCAAAAGGGAGCATTTAATACATAATCCCCAAATAACATTAGAGAGAAAGAGAGTCTATATTCTGCTTAGACTGTGCACAGAGAATTAACATCTATTCCACAAATAATAACAACCTTTAAAATCCTTAACAGTTCTTTGATTAAAGGATATCAAAGGCTTTGTGATCATGAAACAATCTAACACCTCACTGGGCTGGGGAAATGTTTTCATCCTCCCTTTAGCAAGTAGAAAACAGGGTTAGGATCCATTTTTCCCAAGATCCTGCCAAAAATCCAAGGTGGAGCTGGGGCAGTTGCCCTGCTCTCCCAGGCCTGAGCTGTCCCCAGCAGGTAGTCTTCCCTCTGGGAGGAATCCTAGTGACAATTTGCACAAAATGGAGGGTTTGGGCTTGTGGGCCAGGTAGCCAGGAGTCATGAGAAATCAGGTTCAGAGATCCTTGATAAACCTACGCTTTAGTTAAGCAATAAGCAAGTAAAGATAGAGCAACCCCTGAACGTGCCGTACCCGGGTGGCCCTGCTGCTGCCCTGGGGGATGTGGATGGCTCTCCGAGAGCAGATCCTGACGCTTCCGTTTGGGATCAGCAGCTCGCTTCAGAGGGAGGGAAACACAGGAGCTTATCGTTGGCCACAAAGTGACTTTGGAAGGACGCAGCCTGACAAGGAGATGAGACGACAGRAAATCTGTGTGCCGTAACAAATTACTGGCAAAAGGAGACAGTGGGGAAGAAAATTGGACTGAAGGATAATTTAAACCTAACAACCAGCCTGAAGCCAGATCAGAGCTCTGGCTCTTATACTGCCAAACTCTGGGAAAAGCTGAACAAAGTTCAAACTTTATTGCTAACCCCATCAACATAATGACCAGAATAAGCATCTGCCCTGTGACAGTGCCAGGCTGCGAGGAAAGCTTCAGTCCGAGGCTGCAAAGTTTTCAGTTGCCTTTCTGAACCATTTCTCCTTGCAAAATGCCCGGCCAGATGCACACACGCTCCAGGTACACCCCAGGGCACGGGGAATTCGGAGCAGCCGGGTTATTGCAGAATAAAAGGGAGCTGCCTGAGAGGGAGAAATAGAGGTGGCCGGTGGTGAACTTGGTGGCCCGGCTTTGTCTTCCCCCCATACATGCAATACCAACGTGAACACCCTGCACGAGGAGTTACGCGGCAGAGGCAGTCGGGCACAGGTTGAGCAGCAGGCAAGCCGCACCGCCAGGCATGTGAGCYGGGGCCACGGCAGCCGTGAGCCTGGGAACTCGCTGGCGTCCGAGGGGCTGCCCAGGGGCTGCCCAGGACTGGGGCAGGTCTGATGGCTTCAATGTCGGGCAGTTACTGCAGCCTGCTGCGATGCTCATGAGAGGGCTCCAAAACTATTTGAATACCCAGTTCCCGAGCTCCCCAGGGCCCAGACGCAGGTGAATCCTACCCAAAGGGCTCTGCCCCCCCGCAGATATGCTGCGGTGAGGAACTACAGGTTGGAAGGGGATACTAATGGAAACAACAACAGTAGGAACTAATATAGCAATCTATTTTCAATCCCTTTCTTAAACTGGTAACTGTATGTTGTAAGCTCATCATCTTACATGTCTTTAAAATACTGAAGTCCCTGGAGAGGGCATAGGAATAGCACTGCCTTTAGCAGACAGTGTTTCATTAGCAGGTACCCTGACATGGTGCACGGCAGGCAGCCGAGCATGGTGCTGCTGCTCCCACAGTCTGCAAAACAGTGGCAGTCCACACCAAGGGCTTTTCTTGCGAAACACAGCAAATGTAACCTCTGAGCTGCTAATCATTTTTCCTTTTTGGCCGCCAAACAAATATTACGAAAGAATAATTCTCGGCATCTATTGTACCCAGAGGGTTAACAAACATGTATAAGAAGAGCTCCAGATATAGAGCTGGCAGCTCAGGCTGCTCCTTCAGCATGTGAAGAGCTCTACAGAGATTTGAAGGATGATGGGAGTTGTCTTTTTTTTCTTTTTTTTTCTTGACTTTTTTTGGAGAAATAAGGTCACGGGAATTGTCAGAGGAGCATGTGGAGTGATTATAGCAAAAGCACAGAAGCTCCTCAGAGAAACTTCATCTTAGAAGCCTGATTCTTGTTATTTTACAGGAAGACTGTAAAGTACAAATTAGTACGATGGGGAAGGAAGAGCCTAAGAGAGCAAGAGTGATTTGTGCAGGGGTTTGATAGAAGAGGAGGCAGAAAGGAGAGAGATGAGGTGGCTGGCAGCAGCATGTCCACATGGGGTTGCTAATGGGGCGCATGGGGACACCCGTGCGGGCCTGTGGCCTGGCCTCGGGGGTTCAATGCCATCACTTCCCCGATGGGAGATTCAGCACTGATCACAAAGCTACCACGTCAAAACAGGAGTAAACTATTATCAGGCAGCCTACTGAGGACCATTTTAAGTAGTAGCAAGTTATTAGTTAGCATCTTAAATAGTGCTTAAAAAATGATGATGTGGCAGCCAGTTTTCCACGAGGGAATTGAAGCAAGGCAAGCTCAGCTGAGCAGAGACGCCAGCGTGTCTGTGCCGCTGTGCACAGCCCCGGCACCGCTGGGAGCCAAAGCCCCTCGCTGACCGCTGGCGCCTTGGGCAGCCCTCCGTTTCCCCAAATTTGCCTTGTACTCAGGCTATCATCACTGAACCATAAGCCACCATTCATGGAGACAACATGATTTTGCTGCTGATTCCATGTTTAACTCGTATTTTGCACTGGGCTGCGCTAGACAACTCACTTGCGGGAAGGGAAAAGCTGCGTATGGACAGCTGCAATGCAGCGCTGGAGCTCACTGCAACAATTAGAAATTACATATTATGGTACTTGGTTAATTCAGGAGCTTAAGCCCAACTAAGCACCCCCAGGTGAAGGCTCTAATGACCCCAAAGATCACACTCTAACAAGCAGCCTGGGAAGTTTTCCTGTGGAGCAATATTACTTAAGCACACATGAGAGCAGTGAGCTTCTGACAACAGGCTTTGTTAGCATATAGCAACATTTCTTCACCCTTACTCTCTTCCCTACAGGCCATGGAGGAAGTGACTAACTCCTGAGCAGGCAGTCAAGGACCTGCTGAAAGATTTCAGGAATGTGTGGGAAGGTAAAAATGCTCTGGTGCCACGTGTAGTCTTGGTGAAATTAGTCAAGCGTAATGTCACAGCACTACACCCAAGCTATGCTTCCCCACAAAAAATCATAGCCTGCTAAATTGGAGGGGGAAAGGCAGTGCACTAAGATGATAAAATAAAGGTCTCCAGCGGAGATATCTCTTTGGGGAGATGAATGATAATTTGCCAGAACAGGGCACAGCTGAAATTAATAATGATACTCTGCTGGAAATTTACCACTGTGAAGCCAGAGTCAAGTCAATGTAGTCACTAGGGATCTGTACCTGATTCCTCTAAATAAGAGTTTGTCCCATTAATCTGGGAGGCTTAAAAGGAAGGTGGTAATAACACTGAGCATTTGGTTTCAGTTGATCCAACAGCTTCTACTGAGGACAAAAAGTACCCATGAGCTACAGGGTTTGTGTTTTTGTAACTATGCTAGTTAATGTGATGTGGTTTGAGAGACCTTGTGATTCCTTCTAAGACTGAGAGGAGTCACCAGTCATATTTTCAGTTTGCCACCTGAAGCAGAAATTTAGCATGACCCTCCCACCCCAATTTTACATGGGTACGACATCAAATATTTCACCAAATTTTAAGAAGTAAGCTGAAATCCCAGTCAAGCCAAGGCCACCCCCTGTCCAGATCCAGCTGTACTGTAAGAGACCATGAAGGTTGCAGCACAACAACATTGCCTAGGAGGCCAGGAGCTTCCTTCCTGACCCCACAGCAACTGGGTTACAACTTGACTGAAATTCAATTATCTTTCCCATAGCACGCCTCTCAGCGACAGCCCTCAACACACCCCCAGAGCACAGTTCCCCCAGGGCCTGGCCTCCTGGTTGCCCTTCCCTATCGCCTCCAGTTTCATATCTAATAAGTTAGTGAGACAAAACTGCAGAAAATGCTCTTAAAAGGTTAAAAAGAAAAATGCAATAGAAATACTAGCCAAGTAAGGCTCATCCTTGGAAGCCTTCTTATTCTCAGTTCTTGGACATGTGGAAAAAATAATAGTCATGAAAGGACTAGCAGGCCCTCCCAATCTAGATGAAGAATAACGATACAAAGGGACACAGCAAAGACAAAAAAAAAAAGGATAAATGGTGATCCTCCCAGCAGTTGTAACATGGAAATTAGGATGGGATAAGAGGCTATTTAATGGCAGCATATGCRTTGGAAAAGTAGAGGTGGTCACAAAAGCGATTAAATATGACTGAAAAAACATAGCTAACATCAGTATGGGAGACTCGTCAAAAGAAGCCAAAAAGAGAAAAGGGAACGCGTATACAAAACACAGACTCTTGCTACATTGCTCACACAAATGTCAACGGAAAACACAAACCCATACACCCACACATAAGTAAAGAAAGTTATTATCTGCCTGAGCAGGAAGACATGTCTGGACAAGAGAAAAAACCAATCAGTCTCTGTGGGGTAACCTAAGTTCAAAAAAAGAAAAAAGGTTCAAGTATTGCAGAGTTAACCAAACAGTTTTTAAGGGCTTTTTCTTTATTTACTCAAAAATAAATGCAACCCTAGGAAAAAAATTGAAGTGTTACTGCTGCTCCAGAGCCAGAAGTGGTGTAAAGCGCGCCGCTCCGAGAGGTGCGTGTGCTAGGCTGGCCAGAAACACGGTACCGATGCCCTGGCGCTGCATCGCAGGCTGCAAACCGCAGCCGACAGCGGCGGCCGGGGGCGAACGCGAAAGGGACGGAGCGTGAGCACGTGCGGACGGCACGGCACCGAGCGGGACGGGCCGGCGGGAGGGGAGAGACCGCCAGGGAGGGCTGTCCTCTGCCTCGGAGCCGGGGGGTACCGCCACGAAACCGG
>NW_020448019.1:243754-252907 GCF_003343035.1 Apteryx rowi | reverse complement strand
GTGGGGCAGCCCTTGCTGCGTCTGCTGTTATTTTAGAAGAAACGGAGATGTTGACCTGGTAGCCTATCCACAGCCAAAGCGCTTCCAGAAAAAGGGAGCAAGCCTGCCCTTCCTGTAATGGTAGTGCGAAGGCTCCTTTGCAGGCATRGGCGTGTGACTGACCTCAAGTAAGCGGACAAACGGTATTTTTATTGCTACAAAATGATGCAGAGTTTCCTGACAAAAGCAGCTTGGGCAGCTGGTGGGGTTTTTAATCACAGAGAAAATTCTGTGGTCGCTGAATGTTAATCCACAACTGTTTACAGACTTGTACTGTTATCACAGGCATGTTAATTTTCCTGTGCAGGAGCTTAAAACTGTGTCACCTAATACAATGTTATGATGTATACTTATAAATTGTCAAACAAGAGTGTCCAGGAAAGTGACGGTTACAGCATTTGGGGGATATGCAGTAACTTTTTTTATAAATATTACACAAGGTGATGTGAGGTATGTCCTACAGGAAACCAAGGGGCCTGGTGATAGATTTGCAGAAAATTTTATGATGTGGTTTTCTGACTTTCAAGATATTCCTGATTTGTTTGTTTGAAAGAAAAAATTATCACTGCCTTAAAGACTTGGTTGTAAGCTTTCATATTCAAATATCAGATGATTGCATTAACATTTTCCATCTTTTCAAGTTAACTAATGAAAAGGAAAAAGACAAGAAGGGCCGCTAGGGCACCAGGATGGGACTCGAGGGGGTGCATTTTCCATATCCAGCAGTGCTGCCGTCTGTGATGTGACCCCGGACGTGTCGACCATGTCTGCCTGGCCTACCGCAACCCRCGTGTAAGTGAGGCTAAGGGCTGTCCTTTCCTCTCGCTCTTAGTGTGTGAGGTTTATGAGCTCATGGGCCAAAGTCCATCCATTACCTTATAGCCTAGAACTCAGGCTTTTGGAAAGAAAAGGATTGAAAGTGAAATTGGCTTTTTCCGAGCCTGTAAGAAGCTGCTCACAGAAAGGAGGCCATGGGAGTGACGCACCCCAGATCTGGTTGGCGGAAGACTCTGGACTTGCCGGATCTGCTCACCCCGTGACCTCATAAATCCTCAGCTAGATGAAATCAGCTTTTGCTCTTCAAAGCAGTGTAAGCATGCAAACTGCTCAAAGAAGGTATGAGGGCTCAAGGAGTTAAGGATGCTTAATTGGTTTATGGAGCTAAACGCCTTAAAGCACTTAAGCCGCTATAAAAAGGGAAGCTGGTTTAAATCCCCAATTCTTCCTGCTGGATGTCTAAGCCCAAATATGCTATGGGGCACCCATCAGGGGCTCTGCTGAGACTCGGCCGCTGGAAAGCAGCCAGGCAGCTGCCAGAAGGGAGCCATTTCCTGGGTGGTGCTGAAGCACAGTGCTGTGTGTGGTCAGGACGTCTCATTCACCAGTTATTTTGGACTAGTGGAGGAGTCCATGAGGGGCTGTTGAAAGCAGCTGTCATTGAGAGGTCTGAGCACCTCTTTCACTTGCCCTAGGAGGCAGAAAGCGAGAGACCCATGAGAAATGGAAACCAACCAGTCTGTCCAAGTGTGATGCCTTTATTTCTACTTTGCTTTTTTTTGTCTAGTTTCTGCTTCAGCTGCTGGTTCTCATTATATCTCTTGTGATTCAAGTGCCTGCTATTTTCTCCTTAGGAGAAAATATATAGTCACCTCTCTTTTTAATAAGGTAAGAGCTTTAGCTCTTCAAGATGGGCACAGTAAGATGTTTTGACCTTAATTGTTAGTTTTTGTGCCACTTCCTTGTGCTGAATCCAAATTCTCAGCACGTTTTTAATAATATGCAGAGCAGAAATGGATCTGGCTTTCCAGCTTCCGTCTCACCGAAGCTGTGGGCAAGGTGCAGCCCCTTCCCTAGTCTGTCTTCTCTGCTTGTGTAGCCGTGCTGTGCTGTGTTTATGGTGCTGGCGCGGGAAGAGGGGTCCACGCCACAGCCCCCACGTGCGACCTGAGGGTGCACGTAACCTAGCATGCACTGGTGTAAGATCAATGTTGTTTAAAGGGTTCAGGTTCCTGGGCCATCCATGTTATACAGGACAGCCCTGCATGATGGGTTACCACACTGCCTCTTTGTGCAAACGAAGCAGTGATTGTGTTGTATTTGTTTCCAGGTTATCGACAGAAATGTTGAGTACGCCCTGTCTCGGACCACTGCCACGAACGCGTTCCCTACCCACAAAACTTGCATGACTAAATATCTGTGTGTGACTGGCAGATGCACAGAAACTTCCAGTTCCTCCCAAGCCCCTGAACAACTTTGTCTGAGATAATTTTTAAAATGTTTGCAGTCTCAGACGACAGCTGCACAGTGCAGTAGCAGTATCAAGGCAACTGCAGCTACCTGCTGCTTTCCCATATAGACCGTAAACTGGGTGCGCAGTGAAAATACTGACAGCCCTTTAAGAGAGCCGCGTTGGCTAGTGTCAGATGGAGCATGATGATACAGACACAACTGAAACTTGGCTGGAAGTGATATGCTGGCTATTAATATACAAAGATAGAGAATGTTTAGACAGGACTGGCAAGGATATACAGGAAAAGGCATAGACATATTCATGAGTTAGTGTTGGAAGAGGACACTATTGCTTGAGGCTCAAACGAGMTTCCCTTTGACCTTCCCATCCAGCATTTCAAAAAAAAAAACAACCCAGCAACAAAAAACAACAACCTTCCCCCCCCCCTCCAAATACCCCCAAAAGCAGTAGGCAACATCCCAAAGACAGCAACAATTCCCTTGAGGAAGAGAGGATTTAAAAGGCTCATGCACTGCACTAGGGCATCCAAATGTGTTTGAGATTTTCAAAGTTAACAAAGTACTRAGATGAAAAGGAACTTGGAACTGAATAGAAATTGGAGTGAGAATAGAGGAGACTTTCCTGAAGATGTTTAATAGGTCACATAGGCCAGGTTTTGTTCCAAAGAGCTGGATGAGTGCTCATAAACTACAGTTCCTCTTTTACATATTTTTCCCCCAAGAAAAGGAGAAGTAGGAGGCTTGGTAACTGTAGATATGTAAGTGGGACTTAAGCAATGAGGTAGGCTTTTTGTTTGTGGCTAAAGGCAAGCTTAAAATTGTGTAATTTTGTGAGGCACAGGTTAGGCCTGCAACAGGACTGAGAAAATCCGTTTAATGTACTGAGAATGTACCCAGGCTGGCAGATGACATTAAAAAAACAGGACAAAGCTATTTTTTTAAAGTACATTGGAAGTCATCCCTGCATTGGAATTTGCCTTTTTTGAGGGGGTGGTGAAGGTGGGGGGGGGCCAGGCACAAACCCAAGGCCCTGTGTCCATTTCTTTTCAAAACTAAAATGCCATTTATCTCACATTTCCCCCAAACCATGGGTGATTCAGATAAAAGTTCCTTCTTAGCTAACCATCAAACTCAGTGGTTTGGATAAAAAGGAACTCTGATCTGAGTCATCCAAGGGTAGCATTTGGCTGGCAAAACCATGCCGGCAAGTTTTTTTAAAGTCAAAAACCTCTATCTGTCAGAAAAGATAGCACAACTTGTCTGGAATTCACAAAAGAAATTGGTTGTGTGCCACATAATGTTTTGACTGATAAATTTGATGTGGTAGCAATGAAACTGTGCTATGTCAGTTTTCTTTGTATTAGGATTTTATTACTAAGAAATCTGCCTGTGAAGAGGCAGCAGCTATTTTTCCCCAGAATTGCATCTGTTTCAGAGAGTAGACAGATGTTGGGCTGAAATTCATTATGGTATTCATAAAATCCATTGGGATCTGATGACCTAGTAACATATAGCTACTGTTCCTTGCAAAGCATTTAAAATGGTTGCCACTTTGAATGGATCCCTGCAGAAATAACTTTGCTAATTGTCCTAGAGGAGGGAAGTGAAAAACCTCTAGATAGGCAGATACCTGCATTAACAGTAATATACTGTAATATAAACAGTAATATAAAATTTGAGTTCAATTTATTTAAAAAAATCATCTTGTTCTTTTGCAAAATTTGCAAGCCAGGCCTTTATGCACAAGTATTACATAGTGTGTAGATACCATGTTGGTATTCGAACACTAGGCATATACCCAAAGTGGAACACTGACTGGAATAGGAAAGAAAAGAAAATCAAAGTAGGAAGAGTTTTAATGGGAGAAAACATAGTGGAAACAGCTTTCACACAAGGAAACAGTTATTTGTATGATTCCTGTGTTACTGCAGAAAGTCACAACCAGTTATTTGGACTGAGACTCCAAAAGACAGAAATGCAAAATAGCAGTAGTCCAGAAAGAGAAAATAAGACTCTTCTGCCTGAAAAGATTTGCTTGGCTGTTGGCTGGGATAGCAGGGAAGTGTACTGGGCTTAAAGGAAACAGGAAACTTCCAGCAGCAGAGTGTTACTTGAGAAATGGTGAATTGCTGCGCTGAAACAATACCGTGAAGTCATGGGTCACGCAGTGAAAGAGAGGGTTATCAGTCCAGTGAGGAAGGGGTTTCTTGTGCCCTTTATGTACGAGTGTATTGGGGGACACGTTACTCAGGCATGCCTGTTGGTATGCAATTGAAAAGAAATTTCATTTCTGCAGCAGTCCCGTGAGTGGTGTTCTGACCAGTGCAAGTTTTGTGGGAGACCTGTATTTTAAATTTTACCCTGGGAAATGAGCTGGACATCCTGACTGTGATTACAGTAGTAAGAGGCACTTTTTCCAACTTGCCTATCCATTCAGGAATCATTTGGAAAGGAAGCTGTTTGGTCTCATTTTGGATATCCTGTGAAACTAAACTATCACGGCTGCCAGGAACTGAAAAAAAGTATTTATTTAATTTTTTAAGAGCTGAAAACTACTGTATGTGCTACTGAGAACTGTATTTGAAATGGCTGCTTTGTTTGGTTTGTCTGGATTTCTGGTAGTCCCAGTTTATTACAGGTAGTAACCCTGTCTTTCAATACCAACACCAGCAAGCTCTGTGAAGTGTAAATCTGAAGACAGATTCAGGTTTAAATATTGCTTTCTGGCCCAATCCTGATAGGTTTGGAACAAAGTTTAACAGTGGAATTTTCTTTAGTTCAAATAGAAGAAAGCACGAGAAATATTCAGTGCCTGATCCAAAAATCCACTGAAAATAAAGATATCCTCCTGATCTCAAAGAGCTGCAGGGATGATCATAGAAATACTGAAGTATAAAGTGGATGGAGTTTCGGAGGGGTTTGTTTGTCTGTTTGCTTTGAAGTCTTTTAACTAGATGTGGAATCTAAGTTACTGGGTGTCTGTGGCCTGAAACCTAAATCCCCCCTGCCCCTGCAGTCCAAAGATTTTTGCAGCAGCTGATTTAAATTGTACCAGTATTTTCAAAGGTGTGACCTGATGAAACTGTTCTCGGCTTTTCTGTGTTCATCAAAGCGTACTCCTCCAGTACGTTGTGCGAATACCGCCATTCAGATGGCACAAAGCTAGCGTGAAGATGTTTCCAGGCTCTGTGCAATCCTATACAGTTTTGGCAGTGTGTAATCCTGTTCCTGACAGCCTACCAAAGTCACCTGTGGCAAGAAACCATACTATAATTAGAAATGGAAAGGGAAAACTTTAAAGTTAGTGGCTGGCCTACTTAATCAAGATTTTCAGCAGCAGAGATTTTGTACCCCAGGACTTCATAAAAAAACATTAGCAACAATAAATCACTTCCAGAATGACGCTGTAAAGAGAAACGATTCAAGCGGCAGCCAAGAGACCCTGTTGATGGATGGATGTTGGGCTTAATATGATGCTGGCTGTTGCCACCCACCGACTCTCCTGTAATCAGCAGATAACAGATGTTTGGGTTTGGTGCAACCAAATGAGGATGAAATGGTTGCTGAAGCATTAGGTAGGCAAAAAGACTGGCCTTCCTTGCTGAGCCATCCGGACAGAGCTTGTGGCACTACTGGGAGGTGTGTGGAGGGTGAAATCTGTAATTACCAGGAGATTTTACGTGCTTTGGTGTCACTTCATTGCTTCTTAGCTAAGGGTTGTGCCCTAAAGAAACATTGAAGAGATATCTAAAATCTTCAGTTCATATAAAAACCAAACACCATGGGGATTTTATGAAGGACTCTTACTCTGGAAGCGAGGTGCTGGTGTCTGAGCCCTAGACTCTGCATCAACCCTGGTGCAGACACCTCTGGCACTGGCAGAACGCAATTTCCTTACAGAAGGTCAGAAACTTTCCAGCAAAATAAAGCTCTCGGGGAATGGTTCAGTGCCAGGGAAAGCTGGTGTGTACAGGGATCCTGTTTTCCTCTGGCGTGAGCGCTCGGGTATCATTGCAGAGAGCGTGGTTCAGAGTCCTGGGGGAGGCAGGCATGCTGGGGCTGGGCTCTGGCTCTTGGCCACAAAGCCGAGAGCCAGGAAGCCAAGAAGCTCAAAGCAGGATTTGCCTCCTCGCTCTATAGCAGGGAGCCTAACTTGCGCTTCAGGGCTCCCAGGCTCCCTGATGTAGAGCTGGAATTTGGATCCCGAACGTGCTGGGCAGGACTTGGAGGGAGGCTGGCTCTGGAGCCGCCRACGTGGCATGAACTGCGGAGCCTTGCTGTTCCCGCAGTCATGGAAGTGATGGGAACATCCATTTCCCGGAGCAGCATCAGGGGTACGATTTCACGGAGAAGATTCTGTGCGCCCAAGTGTTTTCTGAATGATAATTTCTCTGAGTTTACAGTTCAGAGAGCTGAGAAATATTGCAAAGAGTCAGTTTGTCTAATTCAGACTGAAACCAAATTTTAAGAAGCTGAATATTTCCTGCAAACAGGAAATCCTGTTCTGTTGTGGGTTATCTTTTTTTTTTTTTTTAATTATTTTTCTGCCAGCTTCACATTTGCTCCCACCTGTAGCCAAGAGCCCAGCGTAAATAAGGCTAAAAGAAGCAAGCCAGCGTGTCAATTCAAGCCTCAACTTTAAACACTCTCTTCCTTTACCGGGTGTCGCATCTGGCAGTGGCAATTAGTAGTAGCAGCATTATTAGGGGCCCGAATCTGAGTTTGGGGGAGTTTCTGCCGAGAAAAGAGGTGAGGCTCGGCCCCATGCTTCTTGGGCACAATGGCATTTCCTTTGCTGAAACAGAGGAAGTTCTTCCCCCTTCATGTGTGCACTTCCCTCCGGACACAAAACATCCTCTGCATGCAGATAGGTATTTGAAAGGTTTTTTTATGTTCAGGTCTGTGGTCACTGGATTTGGCTGCAGTGGTTTGCCTATAGCTGTTGGAGAGGAAAGCCTTAGCAACGGCATGTAGTTATCTGTTGTGTTTTTTTAATTTTCTAATTGAACTTGTGTTAAGGGATTCTTTGCACTTTTTATTATTAATAAGATAGATGAATGTGCTTCTTCAGTGTCTTAAATGGCAGTTTGAGCTGAAACACTGAATTTCCTGATTCCTGGGAGTTATTCTGGTGCCCGGCTTCACACACAGTAGCAGTGTGTGATAGTCCGCTTGACAAGGCAGCAGTATCACAACCGCCCCATCTGTGCGGGGCTGCGGGGGGCCTGGGGCAGAAGCAGGACACGCAAGGCATTAGCGGAGATGTGGAGCGCAGCTTCTGCTTCTGCAGAAACACTCATCAGGTCGGTGACAAAACTCAGGGCTTGTAAACCTCGTTCTGCTCTGAAAAGTAACCACGTGCAAGTGGTATTCTCGCCCTCAACAGATCTGCTGTAATATTAGTGACAAAACCAGCTGTTGCTTCTGGTCGCCCCACAAGGCCGTTAGGGGCAAGAGGTGGGCCACCTTCCTTGGCGGCGGCAGCGAGGAACCGCTCTGCCCGCAAAGGTGCTGGTGCGACTGGAGCGGGCTTCTGGCCGCAGAAACTTCACCAGCAGTGGGGTTTAATGGAGAGAAGACAACGAAAAGCAGTGATAAGAGCATGTAGCAAAGATATCCTGAGATAGGCCTACACAAATATTGCAAGGCATGTTATACTTTTAAAACCAGACTTTCTTATTGTTTGGGGGGGAGCTTGTTGCCGGGTGGCAATGAAGCAACATGCATGCACAAGTGCTGCGTTTGTGCAGCCGTGCTCGTCAGGTGTGCAAGCAGCAGCCGCTACGCACAGGCGCTGGGGGAGCAGCGACTCCCCCCCACACACACTTTGCTTGTACCATGGGAAAGCAATACAAATGAATTGCACTGTAGTGACTTTTAATTTGGATTTTCCTTTGCAACCACTAGTTTTCTCCCCGCTGCCGCAATGTCATTCTGATATTTTTGGCCTATTACCTCCCTTTTGCAATATCTTGCTGTCAAAGTAACCTGACTCTGGGCTGAGTGACGGAGCTTTGCAGGGTGGCATTAACAGGGACCTTGCGCGAATCCTTTCTGTGCACCAGTGCAGTGCAGATTTCAATCAGATGGTGCTGAGTTGTGACAGGAGCTGTGCAAGCAGGGAACAAACAAACAAGCAGTGGTCCTGCCCCAAAGAGTTACAATCCAGGGAGTAATGCTCCTTCCTGAGGTTTTATTTATGGAAATCAGAAAAATGACCATTGTTGGTTTGGTTGCAGGACCAGTCTGTGAAATGTCTTCAGCTACACGATAAACGCAAGTGTGGCTTTTAGCTTTAACAAAAGCAGAATCAGGTCCTTCCACATGCTCAGTGGTTGGTGTAGGGAGACAGGAAGGACTGTAAATTATTGCTATTCTCACTAATCATTTATAAAAGCTCTTATGCAACACTGTGTTTGTGAACGGCTGTGTGAAGTTGGGTTAAAACATTCCCCGCTCCCAAAGACGTTGTTGTCGAAGAAAGGATCTGACAAAGAAACAAATATCCCACAGAAAGGTTAGGCCAGGGAGGTAAGCAAAGCAAGCAGGATTAATTTAAGCGAAGCATCCTGTGAAGGTGGAGGAGGGAGCGAGAGAGAGAGGGTATTTGGTGGACAAGAACCATGAGTTTCACGCCAGTTCCCAACGGGGAAGCAGGAAGGAAGCTGGAAGTGGCAGGAGACAAAGGACAACCCAAAGGTTAGGGAAGAGATAAAGGGGGATTGTGAGAAATAACAGGAGCATAAAGGCTAGTGATGGATTTATGTGAGGCAGGAAGGCCATAATGGGCAGCGACGCCGTGGTTTGACTTCGTTGGGCTGATGGGAAGGTGACGCGAGGGCCAGGATTTTCCAGCCGGTGCCC
>NW_020448019.1:242104-243624 GCF_003343035.1 Apteryx rowi | reverse complement strand
AAAAAAACCCTTGCGCTTTAATGCAGCAACCAGCCTCAAATCCGTCACTGAGCATCAATATGTCGGCCTACAGATGGACGGGGAGCGTACAGCCGGGGCCACTTTAGCAGTTAATGCACCCAGCATGGGCTATTTTAAAAGAGTATTTTTGAAGTCGAATGACGCATCAGTGTTTCTTTTCAAGGAAATTGCCAAATGACTTTATTACAACATTCTGTCACACAGCTGTTGGCATTGCACTCGCCATGGTGTGCTAATAGGCACTGAAAACACTTTGGCCACTTTTACTTGATTTCATGTCTATGATTGTAAAATACTGATTCTGAATTTTGGCCCCTTTGCTCGCTTTTACTGCGCGAGGACAATGTTCTGGCCAGGCTCCTAGTTCTGAGGATCACTGGGGAGTGTTTAAGGACTTCATCTCCGTAATCTGTATTTCCATTGATCTTTTTGTCTTTAAATATGAGGCCCAAAATTGTCCATGAGCCCTTCCATCCCACTACAATACAGTTGTACATTATGTTCTTTCTGCACTCATAATTACAGGGCAAAAAAGACCGTAATGGGCAGTGGAGTTTATAATAACATGCCCCGTTCTCTAAACAAGCGGCAACACTTCAGTGCAGCCTTGCCAAATGTATTTTTTGCCATCCTGCTCCACAGTGTAACTGATGCTTCTCTGCCGGCTCCCCGTGCGCATGGGATGGCGGCGCAGGGCCCGTTTGCCCGGGAGGGTTTTCCTTGCGCCCAGGGAGCCCTGCTCCGGCTGCGAGGCTGGGACTGCTCCCGGCCGGGGCGGCTTGTTTCTGGTTACTTGGAATGAGGACAATCCCGGACTATCGTCTTTATAGGGCTCTGAGATATCCTTTTATGACATATAAAAAGCCATAGCTCAAAGGTGTCTTTATATGTGTTTTTCTTAGAAATAAAACCCAAAGTATATCCTTTCATTTATATCCTTTATGTGATTTTTTTAAAATTATTTTTGAAATACCCTTTTATGCAATTCCTTTCAGTCCTGTGCAGCGTCTGGGAGAAGTGCAGGAAACTCCTGGGCTGGAACAGGGGCTTTCRAACACCCCATCCGCTCCATGTCGCTGCCTGGAGTTTTTAGTTGTGGCGAGTTGAATTTTGCTGAGGTTTAAGCAAGCAACCYGAGCTGTCTTCCTGCATTTGCTCTGTTTAGTGACTTTTATTAACTCTAGAGCAACCGACTGCAGCTGTGGAGAAGGGAAACGGGGATGAAGCAGGGGGTGGGCAGCCAGGCCGTGCTTTTGGCTGCGGGGCGGAGGATGCGGGATGGGGAGCTGTGCTTGCCCATGGAAAATTGCACCGAATAGGGAAATCGGAGGCAGGGCCAGTGTTTGCCCCGTGGCGTTCGCGAAGTGGCAACGGGGACGAGCTGTCAAAACCCGCCCGCCGGGGAGGGCTGCGTGGGGCCGGCGGTGCCACGCGGGCTCGAGCTGTACCCCGCGGACCGGGGGGGGGGGAGTCCTGCGCCGCCGCGCGTGGGAGGGTCG
>NW_020448019.1:131885-241249 GCF_003343035.1 Apteryx rowi | reverse complement strand
CTCCCGAAATAGTACGTGATTTCTGCCGGCTTCACTGAGAGTGGTTTGAGCCCTGTGAAGCTGTGGAGGGAAAGCAAACAAGAAATACGGATTTCCCAGGTGAAAATATGTGCGTGGGGATTTTTTTTTTTTTTTTTTGCAAAGCTAAAAAAGTCATCGTTCACCTAGTTTATTATGAATTTTTGGCATTATGCTCTTGTGGCTTGCAGTTTCTAAGGTAGTCCAATTTTGGGCATGTTAAAAGCGACCCTGTTAGTGTTTTGCATCTGCAGACAGTTAATAAGATCGTGTATGATGCCCCTTAGTTCCACTTCGCTTTTTTACTTGGAAGCTGACCACTTAGCAACCCAGTCCGACCAAAGCTATTTTTTTCTGGAGCAAAAAGCCCCGGAAGCAGGGAGAGAAGAAGAGGGAAGAGTTCAGCTGTGGCAAAATGCAGTCAGCCCCAGACAGGGAAACCAAAAGAAGCTACTTTCTAAAAATATCTGAAAAAGAGGGTGGGAAAAACTTTTGCAAAAATCATATGGCAAGGAGGGTGTTCCAAGCCAAAGCGAGAGACAGAACGGCAGCAGTCAGTCGTGTTTGAAAAGGTGGCACGAGACCCGCTAGCTTTACTCAGAGGAGTAAGATAAAATGAGGAAAGGTCTTTAGAGCTAAAGCAGATGAATCTTATCTTCTTAAATAAATGATAAGAAACCCGTGTAAGCTTGCAAAAGGACAGTTCTGCAAGTCAGGCAGCAGGCTTTGCGTCAAACCGCGGACAATGCAGAAACCTCCCGGATGCTCTGGAGCGTTGCAAGGTTCAGCCTTGGCAGGGAAAGGAAAAATGCATCCGTCCGGAGGAAGTCTGCTTGACACGTCTGTGGCCTTAGTCTGGGGTTCACGCTTAGTGGGAAGTGGAGGGGGGTGAGGAAGAAGTGGGGCTGGGCCCCACAGAAATTACATAAAGAAAGGTACTTCTCATTTATACTGCGCTTTAGGTGAGGTGAGGAAGTCTGAACCAACAGGGGAGCGAGGGTGCATGGTCATCTCTGACTGGGATCGCTCTCAACCTCTGCGAGCCAGCCTTGTCCCCTCCAAATGGGGGGCTCACCATGCCCTGCCCTGTATCATGGAAGGGGCCAGTTTGGGCTCCCATGTGCTGGGGGGAGCATCTTGCTGGAGCCCTGAGCTGCTTTGCTACCTGGGCAGGCCTGGGTGATCCAATGGGGAAAGCAGTGATAATTATGGACCTGCTGAGTCTGGGCTCATCAGGGCAACCAGGTGGTTAAAGTGCCTCCAGTTGCTGTGTTAGGTGCTGAGGGGCAGGGGCTGAGTAGTGGGGCTGGTGTTTTCAACACCTGCCTTGGGTTTTGCTCAGCCGTTTGGAAGGGTGTGTTTCAGCTGGGCTCCTGCTGCATGCGCTGTTTCCCATGCTGCTGGGYGGAGGAGATGTAGGTGGCCTGGGTGCCTCCAGGTCAGCAGTCTCACTGCTGCCTTTTGAGTACGCTGCAGATGACTTGCAGGAAAGCAAGAAGACCAGCATATGGTGTAGTCCATTACAGTAATTAACCTTAAAGTGATGAATGTTCAGGTCAGGATTTTGGCATCTGTCAAAGGAAGCCTAGCAGTTTGGCGGGAGCTGGCTGCCGAAGGGTTAGCTGGACCATGGGGCTTCAGTGTTAGCTGAGAGGAAGCACTACATCAAAGATGATGTGTAGCTCCAAGATAATTAAGAAGTTGGCCCGCTGTGAAGACTTTGCTGGTGGAGGATGCAGTGCTGATATCCAAGCAAACAAGGGCAGTGCAAGGACCAAAGTCAGAGCCCAAAGTAATWTCTTTTATGGCTCCAGCCAGGCTCTGTTCACTATTGAGTCCTGATTGAAAGGAGGGAGAGGGCCAAGYGTATTGGCTGTAGTCAGTGCTCCAGGGACTTGAGACATTAATGCCTAATTGGCTAGCAAGGACAGGGGTAGGATTTTAGTTTTATTAAAGTTAATGCTAATGTTTATTTAGGTAATTGTTTGTTTTTTTTCCAGAAGCATTTGAAGCCTTTAGAAACAAGCTATTAGGATGCTAAATCAGAATGAAATTGGTTGGAGGGAGAGAGGGAAGCTGTTTTTGAGGCACATGAAATTATTATATTTGCATAAATAGATGAGGTTGGAGAAAAAGAGTGAGGACAGAGCGCATATTTGAGTGTAGGAGACAGTGGCAGCATACTCATTTAGAAATGCAGTTTAGCTTCCTCCAGACTTCTCTGCGCAGCGCGCCCTCTGAGCTCCTCGGTGCTCCTCCCTGCAGCAGAAGGTGTGGCAGTGGGGGGGCTGCTYGCGTTGCCCCCGGAGGGGAATACGGGATAGTCTCCGCACGGAGACTCTTGCAGAGAGGAGCTCTGCGGAGAGATGCAGCCCCGTTCGGTGAGTGGCCTGCAAACCAGGGCACGGCTTSGTGGGCAGGTCGCATGTGAGTCAGAGGTCTGCAGCAACCATCTGACTTCTTGCTTAGCACCAGCAGTGGCAGTGGGTTATTGCTGATGCCAGATGAGCTGAAGCAACGAGTATGGCTTGTGTGTATCCAAGACTAGTGGAAATGAAAAAATGAAGAAGTGGCAAGGAAGCAAAGGGATTTACAAAGATGCCAGTGTTGCAAGCCCTCTTACACTTGTGCCTAGCTCTGTACACCAGTAGTCTCACTGATTGCCTCTTGTGTAAGAGGAATTGGGGCYTAAGTCTAGAAGGCCATGCCTTACTACTTTGTCTTGAAAATAAGAGACAGAAGAGAAATAACACAGACTAGCCAGTGCACAGGTCAAAAAGTGAGCGAATTGACCTGGTAATGCATTRTTAATTAGGTTTAAAAATAATAATTAAAAAAATCTTGTGAGGTTGACAGTCCAGGAAGCATAAGATTAAAACCCTTTTAACGTCAAGAAAAAAAATTATGAATTGATTAATACCTTCAGAGTGAGACTAAACTAGATCTTTGAGGATATCAGGAGGACTTGCATTTTGGTACCACTTGAGTTGCTTTGAATAATTGGTCAGTAAGGCGGTGTGGAAATGTGTGTTGTGTGACTCTGACAGTGAAAACGATTGCCCATTCATCATGACAGTCATACTGATAAAGACAGAATCTACTCAGAGAAAAGCCCATCTATTTCCATGGTTATTTTGCCTAGGTAAAATTTCCAGATCAGATATGAGGAACACAATATTTTTATTAAAAGAATAACATATAATTAAAATAGTATTTGCATGGACAAATAGTTTTGCATCTTAAAAAAAGATGTTTTCCAGCCACGGTTGTAGATACTGTGCTTCTGAGATAAAGAACTTTTGTCTGTGTTGCATCCCTCAGCAATACCAATAAATATCAACTGACATGACAGATTGCTGAAACAGATGTGGTAAAACTGACACATGGAATTAATAATGTTTTATATAAATCTCTCAATGATATCATCCCAAGAAATGAGCTGGACTGATGAATGGCTYTGCCAGATACCAAGAAACTGGTCTCTTGAGTTCTTAATGTTTTTATATAAATCTCCCAACTGAGTTTTAACTGAAGCAACTGATTTTTTTTAATGCACTCACTCATGCGGGAGCGAACATTTACTTGCCGATGCGTCGCTGCAGAATGTTCCTCCTATACGTGAGAAGCTGCAAGGGCTCGTTGTTGTTGAAGGACATCTGCTGCAGTGGCTGGCCTTAGTGCAACTGATGCCAAACACCAGTCAGGCTGGTGTGATTCATGTGCTACACTGGTCACCTGACATGTGAATCTTTTGTGTAAATTAGCAGCAGTCTAGTTCGGGTTCAAAGCCAAGGCTTGAGTACATCAGTCAAATTCGTCTTGTTATGTTTGCAAAACAGGGCAACTGAGCGTTCTCAGCCTGTGTTTGGTACTATGATTCCCCTGGGATGATATATTTCCCTTTTGTAAGGTAATTAGGCTCAACTGCTTTATATGATATTTTTCAATTTTATTGTTTAAGTTCTTTCCTTTGTTACGTTACTAATCCTAAGTGTTTCATAGCAGAGGACAGCAGCTCAGACTAGCTCAGTGTTTTAAGGCGTAGGAAGCCTGGATTTTATTCCTTATTCTACCATTAAGTTGCATTGCGAACCTTGCATGTATTACTTGAATCTCCATATTCTTCTCATATCTCCATTTATTTGTCATATCGATAGTATTGACATGTTCCAAATCTTCATTGGGTTGTTTTCTGTAGAGTTTTGAGCAACTTGGCTGAAAACTTTAAAAACAATGTGTTGCTTATAGTATACTGTGTTTGGTTGTTGTTGTTCCCCCATTAGTCTGTAATACAGATCATTAGGAGATGTGCCACAGACATCTTCATTCTGATTGTGAACAGTTCTGCTCCTTTATGAAGTGGTTGCTTTGCTGCAAGTAATGTTATTTCTTCTGCTTTTTGCAGGACCCTGCAGGAATATTTGAACTGGTGCAGGTTGTTGGAAATGGGACATATGGACAAGTCTATAAGGTTTGGATGCGTCTTTAATTTATGATGCTGTTCTTGATAAAGCTTTTTTCCTGAAGCAAAAATGAGCACTGTTTAAGAAGCAGAAGATACTGTCCCAGTAACAGTGTGCTTTATCTCACTGTCTCTTCTGTTCAGTGCAAGATGGTGTCAACTCAGAAACTCTTGCCCCTTCCTTCTGATGCATTTTCGTGTCTCTTGGCTACTGCAGGTCAGATTACTGTGTTGGCTCTTGTACTGACTTCCCTTTGCCCTGTTTCTTCTGTCTTGTGGTTATTTTCACTTCAAAATTATTTAATAGATGGCTGGCACAAATTAACATCAGTGATAGCTAAATTTAGGCTGGATTGGGTGGAGTACCCAATTTAGACTAAAATAGCAGTATTCTGCAAGACAAAGGTGTGAATTACCCATGCTCTGCACGCTAAGAAKTTTTGGGTTTCCATTATTACGTTTGTCCCTGTGATACCAGAGCAGACCTACCAGTCAAGAAATCACAGCAGCAAAGCATTGCGTCTGCCATGACGTGTTGTGTACATTGTGCAATGCACACCTTAAGTTGTAAGAACTAGTCTAGAAAAGAGTTCTTTTGTTGTAAAGCCTTTCTTAAGAAGGATCTACGAAGGGAGAATAGACATGATAAACTAGGGAACTGAGCRTGCATTATTCCGGTTTGGAGAAAGGAGATGGGAAGGAAAAGGCTGCAGCGCTGGCCCATTGGAAGGGCAGCACCGGAGGGAGCTGTCTGGTCTTGAATCTCCCTCAAATCTCCCTGTAGACAAGCGCCTACATAATGAGTGTCTTTATATCCATGCAGGCTGCTCCTGCATTGATCCCCTAATGCATGGACTAATGCAGAAGGAGGACTGTCTTTCTCTGATTCCAATGCATGGATCCTTTTCGCATACACTTGTTACCTGTCGGTGTTTGTCTTCTCATGGCTGATCTGCTGTGATCACATTTAAGTTCCTGTTTGAAACTATTGATACTCTTTCAAAAACTGGAAAAGTCTCTGCTGAAGCAGTTCAGAGGATAGATGTTATTTTCTCCTTTCCCATACTACWTTTTTTTATTTATTTTTATGTCAGAAACAGGATCTTTCTCATGTAACTCTTTGCTGCTGTGATTAAGCCTGTGTTGTTTGCGGGACTGACATTCAGATACTGAGGTCAGGATTGCTAAATTAAAAATAAAGACTTGGGGGTTCATATGAGCGGATTGGATGCCAGTAAAYATTAGAGGTGTTGTTTTCAGTGGAATCACAGAGATTTCCACCGATGAAAGATCCTAAAACTCCCCAAACTGCCTCTGAAACATTTTTTTTTTTTTCCTCATGTCTGGATTTATTTCATATAGGGAGARGAAAATTTTCAATCTAGACATCTTTTAAGGATGTTGAGGGTGAATCAGCTGCTGCTTAATCATGCCAGAAACAGGAAGGAAAAATATAGTTCAGCTTCTCTGCTGCAAAAGAGAATGTTTTGAGCGATCATGCGGTTCACTTGAATATTGGATGCCAGAATGTGTAAGAAATGTTGACAAAATTAAAGATTATACCCACGGGCTCAGTTGGGTTGCTCTCCATATGTGCTTAACTTGTGACTACTCTCCACTGTATATAGAGGAGAGCAGGGTCTGACAGCTCAGGACAGTGGGTGGTTTGAACCTCTGATCGTTCTCCTGCACTTGCAGCCACTGCAGCGCCCGAGCGAGGCACTGAGCAATGGGGCCTCGCAGAGCTGTAGGCATCTGGGGAGCTCCTGGGGGAGCTGGGCGCAAGTGGCTCGCGTGATGGAGAGGTGAATGGGCTGTGTGAAACCCTGGCTCTGCCAAACTTAGCTCTGTGGAAGCGTGCTTGTAACAAAGGCTTTGTTCGTATGAACATGTTCAGTAAGTGAAGGAAGGGTCTTCTGCTGAGGCCTGCCTAGGGGCCGGAGCTGCTCTTTGCGGGAGTTTGGCAGTGAGTCCTGCAGCTGAAGAACGCAAATGAGGACAGCTGATGTGGGCAGATACAAAGTGTGGCCTCCAAACTGCAGGCGGTCAGCTCGGTCTCCGTTTTGAACAGTTTTCGTGCTGTCCAAAGCTCCAGTGTGTTTGCAAATACCTCTGCAGAAGATGCTGAACACCAAAAGAATGTACTCAGAAGTAGTCTCTGTGGTGCTGGCTTTGCAACCAGCACAAAATTCCTGTTTCCTTTGAAGGAAGGCAGCTGCAAATGGCACTACTGCTTCTGAAGTGACCGAAAAAGTTAGGCTATGGTATTCACTTCTCTTTTCACTGCTATGTAAGGTGTCTCTCAATCTATACAATGCTAGGACTGATGGAGCTAATTAGGCAATGCTGGAATCATTCTGTAGTTTGTCTAATCAGAGTATAGGCGTGTGATCATAAATATTTAAGTTATAAAGTAATCACAGTTATCCACGTACTTAGTCATGCCTCTAGTGCATGTGTTTATTCTTCAAAGGCATCAGAATTTACCATACATTCAGAAATAGATATACATAGATGCACATAATCACAACAAAATATGTCCAAGATCACTGAATTGCTTGGTCGGCTATGAAAATGACTCATTAGGCTATATGTTTTGATATATGCAGCTCCATAAAAATAAAAAARATAGAGGGTTCATCATTAAATTTAGAAACATTTTTAGCAACAGATTTATTGAAGGACAATATTGAATCATTCTAGACCAATTCCAGTTCAGTGTCTTTTGACACTGATGAAATGAAAGGGGTATAAATTGTATCCATGATAATACTAGAGCTGTCTAGGGAAGTTATAAAGTTAGGATTTGAATATAATAACTGACTAAAAGCTAGGGGATTTTTTGACAACTTATGTAGTAGTAGGACATAAATACACCAGCACTGGCAATTTCAGCCTTTTGAAAAGTATGAATATTAAAAAATCTGGTGGTGCTCAGAAGTCGTGAGACTTAGTTATCTCTTCAAATGACAGATGTGTTTTTCAGCTAATTGCTTGATTCCAGGRGCCGAAGTCTGGAGAAATGACTCTGAATAAAAGCGTGGAAAGTGGTAGCAGTGGGTTTTCTGTGAAGGCAGTTGAAGGTAGTGCATTGGCTGGCAGTTGGAAGAGTATGAATATTTACTCTTTCATGGTTTCCTCAGGTTTAAAGTGCAGATTAGATAGCGTCCAGTTGCACCGTCTCCTCTGAACACATGTGGGAAAGGGAAGTTTGGAYCTTCCCAGGCACTGGTTGGACTGTCTTCCTGTGGACCAGAAGTGACAGGGACTACGAAGACYTTGTAGGGGAGATGGAGTAACTCTCCAAAGTATGAGAGCCAGTGTTTTTTGGGCTGCTGATTAGTAAGGGCTTTCAGGCAGAGCAATGTTTTTTGCATTGCTTAACTGCAACTCTCATCTGGGAGGAAGTGAGACTGTTGAAGGTGTCAGCCACAAATTCTTGGATTTCACTTCCTCTCCGACCTGCAGCCATGTGGCCTTGGAATTTCTCCTCACAAACAAGCTAAGGAAGTTTGAATCTGGTGTCGTTTGGGGTGGCAGTAACACTGCAGAAAATGATGTAGGAGATTTAATAGGTAACATCTTTTGTATTTACCAGTAGTTATTACAATATTGTGACATTATGGTGAAAAACAGCTGCTGCACTGTAAAAGGTGGTACCTTTGAAAACATTGTGGAGCTAGTATCTATGGGTATATGGATTGGTCTTAGAGTACTTGAGGCTACATCTTGCAGTGTAGGCTTGTCTGTTGAGACCTGACAATGTTACAATTTGAACAGTTCTTTGCCTACTCCCATTACCACTAAAAGTTCCGTTATAGGGATGCTTTGTTCTTTTCCTTCAACGATTGTGCCTTATTGCTATGAAGAGTTTGGATAGTGTTCGTGTATCATCCTCGATGTAGTTGTGATTTTGCTTGTGCTTTTAATGATAGTTAAAGTGTTTGAGTGTTTCTTTAAGGATGAAAATTTTTTTGCAAAGACTTCAGCTCTTAGTTTCATATTCATTGATGGGTGAGTCTGCAGTAGAAGTCAGTGAGTGCAGTAGAAGTAGTGGAGTCTCTGTCTTTTGATTTTCAGTGCTCTGTTTTAATTACAGGGTTATTTTTCTGATGGGTGACTGGAGTAAGGGAGAGTTGGGGCAGCCTGAAGCGGGTGCCATTTTTGAAGAGTTTGGGTCAGGCAAACAACCGCTCTTGAGAGCATGGTCCTATTCTGAAACAGACTGTGGGACTCAGTTCATAGCTTGTTGGGTTTTTTTAGCTAACGAGATAAATAAAACTTGCTGAATTCCTAATCCTACTGTTTCAGCTGTGCTCTGAGAGTCCTTATCCTTCTAAGAAAGTTTTCATGGGCCAAATGAGGTCGTCAGCAGCATCTGCACAAACTGCTAGTTTTCTGATGTTGAAAAGCACCTGACTGGGGCTTTTTACTTCCTTTGTCTTAATGATGCCGATCAGCCCCTTTCCAGAGCCAGTGTTTTTGGTTAGCTTAAGGAATGAGAGGTCAGTGTCTTTGGCACRTTCCCAGAGTTGAAGTTTTTTAAAGTATGATCTTGCAGGTTGATGATAAATTGCGACAGATTTATAGTTGTTTTGTGTACAGAATGATTATATCTTTAATGGAATCTGAGGGCATGGAGAATTTGAGAGGTGCTCTGTTTCGGGATTGTGAGATTCAGAAGGGAGGAGGTGGATTCCCAGTGATGCAACTGATGAAGACAAAGCAGCGCTGCTGCTGCTGAAGCTAGCAGAGGGTGGAAGCCACCCTGCCCTCCGGCAGGGGCTCTGCACGGCCAATAATTTTATTTATTATGTAATCCTATAAGACTCTGGGTACATCTAAAGGAAGCAGGTCTGAGTAAAGAAGTGCCAGTTTTTTATAAAGCAGCTTCTTGGCATTGAATCACACGTCAATTGTTGACATGAGTTATGAATTACTCCGCTGTTGATGTACAGTGGCAGGGGTGCAGTGAAGCATAAATRTGACTTTTCAGTTTATCTTAAACAATTTGCAAGTCTCTTAAGTTCTTCATAATTCATTTCATTAAATGACTGAGTGAAGTAATTGAGACCAAGCAGGGAAAAATTTTAAAAAGCAACGTGGTTTATTTTTCAAGGAAGAATTGGTACTACATGGAAAAAATTCCATGGCCAGGCTAAATTATGAAGTGTGAAAGCCTGTGGACTGTATTGAAAGCCTTAATTGATGGTAGTGCCTCAGGCAGTTACTGGAAGGCTAATTTAAGAAATGTTGCCATTATGTTCAGTGCAATCCACAAGGTGAACATGTATAAGCTGAAGATTTCAAAAACCTCCCTTCCAAGGACTGGTCGTAAGCAGCCACCTTTTAAGGAATGTCTGGCCTTGCTGAGCTGCGATTTCAGAGTCTCCAGACTGCCGCAAGCAGACATTAAAAAGTGTCATATCAGTTCAGGGTATTCTGTTATCATTTTTGGTCAGTTATGGTTTTCAAGCCAATCATAGCTTTCAAGGTGCTAACATTTCAATGAGTCAAGTGGGGAAATCACTTATTTTTTGTAGAAATGACAAAATGCTACTATTCAAGAGCAGTTTGTAGAAGTACTTGTTTGTCTATTTGTTTTCTTTATTTGGGTTTTTAATAGCATAACTGATTATCTTTTCTACGTGAAAAGCTAGTTCAGTATTGTAGGCTGGAACGTACAGAAAATGTACTGCTGCTGTCTACTGGATGGAGTCAACTCGTGTATATCCTTGGTCCAGTAGGGCTAACAAATAATGGAGATTATCTGCTAATCCTGGCAAGAGGGGTCTGTTTCAAGATAGTCAGAGCTTAATGCGTGCTAGCGCCACTGTCATAAGATGTGAAATGCTATGGTACTCATGAACAGATTGCCTTGAAATCTTAAGGTATATGGCTGGGGGGTCACTACATGCACTAGAGTCATGGTTTGGTGTTTCCATATTCACCTTCATGCCTCTGATTTTAGTAACAGCTGTGAAGTCCTCATACTGCTGATGTGTTTCTTTGTGTTCTCCCAGGTGCCCACAACTTCTAAATACATTCACATACATGTCCACRCACTTTTTCTTAAAGCTTCCACACTCTCACATAGGTCCTTTTCCTCCTTTGTTAGAAAGGATGTGGAGTCAGCAGGGTGCCCTTGCAGCAATGAAGGCAAACCATGCCTTGGGCTGCATCAGCTAAAGCATAGCCAGCTGTTGAAGGGATGTGATTATTCTGCTCAACTCAGCTTATGCTAGGCCACACCTGGAATAGTGTGTCTAGTTTTGGTTCCCTCAGTTCAAGAGAGACCTTGAGAAACTGAAGAGAGTCCAGCGGAGGGCAACCAAAATGGTTAGAGGGTTGGAGAACTTGATTTATGAAGAAATGTTGAAGGAATTGGGTTTGTTCAACCTAAGGAAGAGAAGGCTGAGGGGTATCAAATCACAGTCTTCCAGTGCCTAAAAGGTAGTTATACAGAAGATAGACAAGATGTACAAGAGGGCACAGGGCAAGAGGCAACAGGCACAGGTTGTTCATGGGAAATTCCATCCGGACGTAAGAAATAAAATTCTTCGCCATGAGAACTATTAAACATTGATGAGATTGCCCAGAGAAATGATGGAATCTCCCTTGCTGGAAATATTTGAGACTCAGTTTGACATGGCCCTGGGCAGCCTGATCTAAGGCCCTGCTTTCAACAGAAGCCTGGACCAGATGGTTTCCAGAGGTCCCTTCCAGCCTAAACTTTTCTGTGATCCTGAGATCACTTCTTGCTGCTTAGTCAGTTTTAGAGGCAATAGGACACTACTAAACAGATTGCTCTGGCCATTTGATTTTCAAAGGATTTTTTTCACTGTCTGTCAAGTTCTCAGATTTTGGCACAGTGGGAARGTGCCTTGATTAATAAATCTCAGATATTTTGTTATTTTTCTGAGCGTTCCTGAAGGGAACACTTTCTGCCTTTGCAGCATGCACTTTGTAGCTGCAAAAGGCTGGATTCTGTACCTTGGTCTTCCTATTACAACATACAAGAGGCTACTTAAGGATATTGGTACTCAAACTGCTCTTAGTGAGTGTGGCCAGCTCTCAAAGTATTATTGTCTATCTTAAACCATTTGGTGGTGTTTTTATTTCCTAAATCCCCAGCTTCCTCAARTCCTGTGCTTACCTAACAATTCCAGTGTGTTGGTAGTAAAGTATGCTTCTAGTCCATGTGATAGGCCATGCTGAAGATCAAAGGACAGCTGGAACTTACCTAAAATTAATTATTTTAAAATCAATGTTGTGTTTTTGGGGGGAGCTCTCCCATAGTGTTAGGGTTTGAAGTACCGAATGCCTTATTTTCCTGATAGCTTCCTACACCTGGATGGGGGAATGTTTGGGGAGTACAGGAGATGTGAATCTCGGTGGATATGACATACTTACTGTCAAGCCAGCCTACTAGATCCTGGGTGACTGACTTAGAGAATGCACAAAGACATAGTGCCAATGACTTTTATTTGAAATATGTCCTGTGTGTCCGAGGTCTGAATCCAGGAGCAATTTTCTTTTTCATAGGGACTTTTAGAAATATGAGAGGGTTTTTTGGTTTTTGTTTTGTTTTGTTTTTAGGTTTTGTATCTTGGCTTCTCTCCTTAGTTACATGGCGATGCCAAAGTACATTCAGCACTGGCATTTAAAATAATGGATCATACATGCGAAATTAATTAGCAAGTCATAAAGTCGTGGTTCTAGTTAGTGAATATTTCAGAGGAATTCAGTTAAGTTTCTTAAGTGTAGGACTAGCTATCAAAAATAGAAGAGTAAGGATGGAAAAAATTCTCAGCTGTGTAGAGCTTCTAATACTATAAAGGCTCTTTGAGCGCAGCAACGTACAATAATTAGATGTGCCAGATCAGCCATTAGAGAACAGTAAAATGCTTGCAAATAATTTGTAGGCAGGCCTGCCACTTCCAGCCCTTCCATGTTTTGCACCTGATTTTCTGTATGGGAGAGAGCAGTGCATTTCCATCCTTAACTGGTGGCATTTTGAGCTCACATTGCGTAACACTTAAGATGTTGTCATGGGGGCAAGCTATTTTAAGGTAAGAAAACCATGCTAAAAATGTGCTAGTGATCTTCTGAGCACAGTAGGAAAGAATAAGTTCAACTTCTTAAATCCCCACTCGAGCATATGCTGCACTTTAAGCACATAGCTAATGACATTAATTTCAATAGTCCAACTGCTCAGCAGCTTACAGAATCATACCTATGCGAAGACTGGGATCAGAGTGACCAGCACTTTGCATACTGGAGCTTACAATGCCTGACCAACTCTGAAATAGTTCCTTGTCTATATTCTCTGTTCTTCAGAATAAATGAGTGGACTTGGGGGAGAACTTGTGAAAAATGGTCTATTTGCAGTCAAAAACCTCTCCAGACATGTGATGAGCAATTGGAAGAAATGAGTGCAATGATATATAATTTTAAAGAACAGAGACTTTAGTGTGTTGTTTCTAGATGTTTGAGGTAATCCCTGTTACAATTTGCCTTTAGTAAGTGTACCTTTTTCTGAATAAATTATAGGTCTTTAGTGCCTTGCAGCGTACATCATCATATCTCCACCTCTCTAATTCTGACAGCTCCATGTGAATGTTACCTTCCAGATGTTTTAATAATCTGAAAGATGCATGTACATTTTTGAAAGTACCTCTTTGGTACCTCTGGGCTGTAGCTAGTAGAACATAATAAAAGGAACCCATCAGTTGGTTTCCAAAAACACATTGATAGCCTGCTTGTTTCTTTGTATTATTATGTGTATTTCATGGACTTAGCCAGCATATGGTGCAGAAAACTTGACAGTGTAATGAATCAGTCAAAAGAACTGTATGGAGCATGTGCTGCTCTTGTGTCCTTTCCAGTTGTCCACGTAAACAAGATGTCACCTCTGGGTTCGCCAGCAGTAAATATTCTTTCTGAGTTTCTGGCCAGTCTTCAGGTATTTTTCATAAGAATGTCTTGAATTTGTTTATGCTTGAGGAACCCATTTTTGTAAAAGAATTATCCATGATAGTGCTTTACAGTTTACTTTTTGAGCATTCAGCAAGTTTGTTATACTGAGCTAAGCAGTTAAGACCTGCAAGATGGGATCTTAGGGAACAAAGGATCGTTTCTGGTATGTATTTTAGAAAGCTAAAGAATCATCCTGCTCCGAAGGATGTTTTTATGTAAATGGTGAGTGAGGGTCTCCAGTGATCCCATAGCAGTAGTGCTTTGTTGCAGTTGTTGCTCTGGAAAAAACAGAGGCAAATATGTTAGTCGGTAACAAGGCAGGTTCTCCTGCTGAGGACTGTAGTGGATTAATATGTTCCATGGTTTGGACACAGCACTGCATTTGTAATGTGCGTGGACCAGTGATTGTGCACTGGGTCTGTTGCAAAGATGTTCACTTTAGCCCTCCAGCCTGAGCTCTCAAATCTCCTGCTAGGGTGCCTCCTGCCCTGGCACCACCACCTAGAGCTCCAGCCTGGCTGAGCTCCTCTTTGTCCCACGTCTGATTTCCCCACCTTCACCTTGTAGCTTCCCTGGTACCTGATTAGTCTCACAGTCCTCTTTCGGAGGAGAATGGATGATGGTTTGCTGGAGCTGCAAAATGAAGCTGTGGCTCATTCTGCCCTCACTGCTGCAAAGGTGAGCTCATGTTAACTCCTCTGAAGTTGGTCTGACTTGGGTAAGAACAGATGTTGTGAAATAACACTGTAAGAAACAATTGTATTAGAAGCTGCTGAGTTGTAGCTGTAGAGGTGTAACTTTTGCCCTCTGAAGGCCATTCAACAGCAGGTAAAAGCACGGTCCTGCTTGATCAGGAAAGGTTTTGTATGTGGTTGGGACTTGAACTCAGGATAGCACTAGGGACAGAACTGGAGCTCAGCTGCAGCAGCAGCAAGCCCTTCGTTGTGTCGCTTTTCTGGGGCAAGCAGAAGCAAACACCAGTAAAGAGTTGTTTCTGTTGCCCAGATCAAGCCCTGAGCCAGGTCGTTTGCTGTCCTAGAAACCATGTGCTTGATTTATGTCAGCACCGAGGTTGCACAGAAGTCCTCCCAGTCAGGTGGCGAAACTTGTTCCACTGAGGATGGAGAGAGCAAAGCCTGATGGACAGCAGCAAGAGCGAGGGGAGCGATCCGTGATCCTACCCTTCAGTGGCGTTCCTGAGGAAACAGAGTTTAAAAGCCAGTTTTTGTTGTCAGCTCAGGTCGAACAACTCAGTCGTTAGACACAGGCGCAGGTCAGCCCCTTGTCCTCTTGCAATGAAATTTCCAGTAAGTAATTTTAAATCATAATGTCCGTAAATGTGGTAAAACTGTGCTTCTCCTGCCTGGACGTTCAGCTGTTCTCGGGCTGCTGGCCTGTGGCGACTTTCCTGGCCCGCACAACTGTGAATACAGACCTAGGGAATCAAATGAAACCAGGAACTATTTCTCAGCTGTTAGTGGTGTGCTTTTTTGTTTTTTTTAAAGGCCTTGTGAATTGTAATCCTGCCCTTGTAACCTTCCAACACTGTGAAAGGTTTTTAAGATGTGTTTAAAAGCAGCACTTTTCAAAGGTCATTCCCACCCTCTTTTCCCCGATAAAACCCACAGCCATTGTAATTGCTGAGATCTTAGGAAACTACCAAGCCAGAAGCTGTTCCTTGTTGCAGACTGTGTGGCCTTTTCAGTCCCCTACAGGAGTAATATTTTGAGCTAATAGGTAATAGCCAGCACATGGTCTATGACAGTGTTGTTAGGCACTCCCATAATATAAATAATGTGTCTTTTCATAAAGATAAGAGAGGGGTTGACATGGGCAGCTGCAGTTCAGGAGATGCAGCTTTTCTTCTGGCCTCTGCCACTCATTTTTTGCTACTTAATGGGTATGGCCAGCACTTACTGAAGAGCGCTGCTGCCTTGCACCCTTATGGAAAGGGCAGATGTTTGAGGAAAGGATGGTACCGAGCAATTCTGCTTGTGGTGTTGCTGATCCATTTTTTCAAAGGAGCGGAACAACCTAGACTCTGAGCTGCTTTGAAATTCTGGTTGCTTGAAAACACATGAGTTCATTGGAAATGGGGCACTCCTTTCTGACTGTATCTATTAAAACAGAGGCAGTCCTTCATATTTTTGTAAAGCATCTCAGGATTCCGGTTAAAAGGAATTAATGTAATTATGGAGCTGATTGTTGAGAATTAGTTGGCAACCGCGTATTGAACAATTGGCTGTTTGAAAACATAGTTTCAGCAAAATCAAAACATGTTGAGTTCAACAGAAATGTTAGTGGGAAAATTTTAAGACATGAATTGACATTCATTTTCAAACTTTGTTTCAGATATGTCAAAACATTGCATTTCATTTGCTTCATTTCACTGGAATATACATTTTAGTTTAGCAGAACATTTAAGATTTCATAGATTGTCTTTAGGATTGCACACCCTAAAAGAAAGCACTATCAAACTGAACTAATTTGGCATTACTAAAATAAACATGTAAAAATTAATTCATGTATTTCTGAGTTGCATTTGTGTGAGGAATATTTACAACACAAAGTGAAAACAGTTGTCAAAATACTGACATTTTGTTGAGTTTTATGGGATACTGAATTGACTGAATCCATTTTCTGATTCTACAGTTATACAGTTGTTACATTTGATATCAGCATTTTTCATGCAAATTTTTCTTGTATCTCTTTTGTTAAAAGTGGAAACATTTTGAGGAAAAGAAAATAAGAAAAAATGTTTGGTGGCTTTCTGAAAATACTTATTTTACTGAACTTAAGGCACTTTCTAACTTTCTTGTTTTATTAGGCTAAATTTTAGCAAGGATTTTTCCTAGTATTTAAAAATAACAACAAGGGATAACCAATTTACTAATTATTTCTGCTGTAGTAGATTTGTCTACTTAAATCTCTTGGTTTTACTCTTTGCTTTAAACCTGTGAACAATTATACTAAAATATGTAACAAAAGCAATATAAATATGCATATGGTTTAGATAATGGACTCTCGAATGTATTATTCACACAGATTGTCCATGAGGTTGTTGTGTAACGTGGAAAAAGGAAAGAGCCAGGAGAAAATTACTTTGCTTTATTATTTGCTTTTTTCAGTCTAACGTGAAATATTTATCAGAACAGGCATCTTTGAAAACATTCTGCATCCAGAAGCCAAATTGTATCAGCAGATACATGATTATCATTTATTAACATATGGGGTAGAGCTAGGTATTGTGGACCAAAGTATGCCTGGTGCTCTAAAATCCAGGGCTGTGGTGAGGTGTTTGGTTTTCCCTCAGTAGCTGCCAGTGGGGTCCGGTTCTGCAGGAGCGTTTCAGCCATGCCCTGCGAATGAGGACAGGCAGTGCTGACAGGAGATTTGGGTGCCCCAGACTGTTCCTCGGGAAGGATTCCTTTTTGATGAAGGGTGACTTGTTTCCAGAGACATTAGAATGTGTTTTGTCATGTCTCCTGATGGAAGATTGCCAGATTTCTCTGGAGTTTCCCAGGCAGACGCACATTAACGCTTGCTGAGCAAGGGATGCACAGCAAACCCAGCAGCTGTGAAGCACTGGACTCTGGGCATTGCAGATGTGCATGCCACATGCTAAATGTGGTGAATTCAGGATACATTGGGCTTTTTGTGCATGTGTGGATCAGCCTAAGTAGGTCTGACATCTCCCAGATGCGCTGAGCTCCCTCCTCGCATGCTGTGGAGTAGGTGTGCATGTGCATAGTGGGTTTCAGGATGCCTACTGGGATGGTTTCCTAGGCAGGAAAAGAGGATCTGTCTAGAGAAACAATGTACTGTAGCCTAATCTCCAGAGATAAGCCTGAATATAGAGAAAGAATGAAGGAATTAAGAAAGGAAAGTTGGTGCAGCTGTCTTGGACGCTTGAAAGATTTTAGTCGGAACTGTTTCGAGTAGAGGAAGTTGCAAACCAAAGGCTGGAAACTTAGGTCTCTGATCCTGCAAGCTGGAGAATAAAGGTTAGAGAAAGAGGATTTGGGATTCACCCATTCCCATCTTCCCCTCTTCCTTTCTTTGCATCATGTTTTATGTAGGAACCTGCCTGGCAAAATGCTTTGCACAGCCTGTATCTCTTGCTTGCACAATGACATTAGAGGATTTTAATGTTGGCACAGGAATGTGCACCCGTAGACACATGTGTGGTCAGATAGGGACTGGGCTTCTGTGTGTACTGACACCGTCTGTCTAATTCACAGTTCTCTGCCCAGGAACAAATGGAAATGGCCGTGCTGGTCCGGGGTGATGCTCCAAGCCTKTACAGCCCCTGCCCTGTCTGCCATGCGGCTGGCTTTTGGGTGTCATAGTGAGTGGATTAAAGACTACTTGGCTTTCTCAGCTTGTATAGTTGCTGTATCCTGCATTATTTACATTACAGAGTTCTGGCAGGCCTCTCCCTTTTGATGTTATTGATATTAAAACAGAGTAATTCTTCATTTTACAGAGCAGGGCTTCTCGTCCAGCTCCAGCAGGCTTGACTGTGGGGCTCCCAGGGCCTTGGTCGCTCTTGCAGTGAAGGCAGTGATGAGATGTCCCCTGGGAGCTGGGCTGGGGCCTGGTGGGGACCGGAGGTGCTGGTGGAGTTTGGGATGGAGATGACACCCTGCTATATAAACTGCGATTATGAATGGGGAGCCTGACTGGTTGAATCCTGTTGTGTGTAAACACTGCCTGAACTTGCAGAGGGGTTGTCTCTCTGGACTTGCTGGTGTGTATGCCAGCAGTGGATTTTCCTTCCTTTTTGGCCTCCTTGGATGCTAAGTGAGTAACATGAATGTCATTATGAAGTGCCCTGTTATCTAAGCTGTTCACTTCCTATAGATGTGGTGTGATATGAAAAATCCCCTGCGATTGCATGATGTATTTTCATTCCCAGGGATCTCTTTATAAAACTGGGAGCATGATCAGCAGGAGAGATGGGGAGGCTGCTGCTTTTGAATTGTTCCCCCAGAGCAGGCTGCTGCCGGGGCCATTCCCTAGGTGTGTTTCCAGGAGCCGGCAGTGATTTGATAACCCCCATCCAGCTCGTGTCCTCGTTGCTGGGGCCAGTTGTCTTTGCACATCAGACCTCCCTGAAGGAGGGCCTGACCAGCGAGCTGGGCTTGAAATACTTGAGACTGTGCAGAGGGCTTTGCCTCTGGAATTATTTTCCAGTACTGTATTCACCATATCCGTGTTTACCATCAGTGTAACTATTCATTTCTAGTTCAGAGGCTTAATGTTTCTGACCTGCTTGCTCTAGCCATCACATGGATGCTGGGGCTGATACAGAACTGGGTGTGTGCATGGAGCTGCTGATGAAGCAGAGCAACAGCTCTCTTGAGGTTTGGCAGAAAATAGCTTTTTTTTTTTTTAATTCTCGACATTTTTCTTGGCAAAAACAAAAGGAAGCTTTAGCAGGTAGAAGGTTGTTGCCTCACCACAGAAACATGTTCTCGCATATGACTGCTGCAAGGGCAAAACCACTAGCTGAGCCCAGCCCTAACTGTGGCCAATGTTTGCTGTCTCAGTTAGTGATTAAAAATCCTGTTCTCATTGGATCATGAGACATATGAATATTAAGCTTATACCAGTCAGCTTTTTAATCAGTGTTAATTGCTGACTTTCTTAAACCAAATTGTTTTTTTTTTTAATCTGGTAACAGAAATAAAGGGGAATTTCCAAAGAACTCAATGTTAATCTCTCTCTTTTTGTTAAAGCCACCGTGAAATTGCAGAAATAGAGTTATGCAAAAGATAAATGGTGCCCAGTGTGGCTGGACTGATCAGTGGGAAATGATGAACCAAACTGATGCAGGCCAATGAGCATGTCCACACTGAACAAAATTGAACTGGAAGTACATTTCTAATTAAACTGGGTCAACCATGTGTGCAAACCAGGTCTCTAAAGATAAGTATTTGGAGCTTTATTTTTTCCAGTGCTTTGCACATGGTGTCATTTGTTTTACCTATTCAAAGGGGGTGTAAAATGCTAACAGTGACATGCTAGTGCTTTATGCTCACCTTACACTCATTTGATTACAAAGTAAGTGGTGAATAAGGATCAGTGCTGGTGAGGCAGTCCCTCGAGGTGGGCTAGTGACTAGTTTCAGAAACCCATGCTTGTTAGGTACTTGGCTTTCTGCAACCCTTCTGTTACTGAATTTAGTTATGAATATAGTTGTGCAAACAGATGTCAAAAATGCATTTTTTCTGTAAGTCTTAATGGTGCAAACATGAAAACATCTTTGCAGTGTTAATGCTGAAAGCACAGGAAAGTAGCCTGCAAGTACTGCTAATACACAGGTTTGTACATCAAGGTAAATTTTGGAGTTGTTCAGACTTCCTGTTTTTTTGAGGTAAAACAAAATACTAACACTAACAAAATACAATTGCTTGCACATTTGTCTTTAGTTATCCCATCTTCCTCCTCTGACCTCAACAAATCCCAGTTCCTCTGTTGAATCTTTTAGGATTGCGACTACCACGATAACCCCACGTCCCGCATGAGTCCATGGCCACCACCTCTGACCCGACAGCTCTGCAGTGGCCTTCTCCGTCTGTCTGGTACCCGTTGGGTCAGAAGCAGCGTGCCGTGGCTGTTGCGGGTTGCTCGTGCGTTCGCTGGCTGGCTGCGAGAGGAGGGTGCTGCCTGCCCTGCTGGCAGCTGGCAGAGAGCACGAAACCTCCGAGCCCCCTCTGGGCCTTTGACTTTGGAGGCAGGGAGTTTGCCTGGGTTTCCCTCTCCTCTGCTCAGGCTCTGATTTGCACAAAGCCTGTGGGATTTTAGTCATCTCTGAGAGCTCTGTCTTTCTGCCAGTTTTGGTTGAAATGGGCTGGCAAGGTTAAATCGCGGGTGGATGCAAGGACAGCACAATCATGTAAGCCTTTTTTTTTTTTTTTCCTTAAGAAACCTGGCTAAGTAAGCTTCTGTCTTTGGTGCTGGAAGAAGGCTTGCAATTCTCTGTAATTCTGCATCCCTCTGGGAACCCAAAGGTTCAGAACCTAGGAGGCAATAGAGACACTCGGCAGGCAGTTTTTTTGATATGTTGTTTTCTATACTGTTTGATTTTTTTCCTCCTTTTTAAAAAGGCATTTTTGTTGTTTGTGGAGACCTAGCTTGTGATACTTAAATATGTGCATTGGCAATGCTGTAGAGTTTCAGCTGATCTTGCAAAAATTTTCGCCTGTGCTTATTACCAGATTAATCCTAAGGAGCAATGAGCTGTTGGTGGTATATTTTGGCATCTGGATGTGGATGACAGAACGTGCAAAGAAGCTGCCAAAGGAAGTTATTTTGAAACTGGTGGATGATTAAACTTTTAGAGTCATTTTTAATGTGAATACAATTAGAAGAAGATGTTAAAGCAGGGATGCCAGTTTTTAAAGCTTACATTATACCTATAAACCAGGCTACAGATATTTGCTACTCAGCTTTTCTCCAGTAAGCTGGATGCTGAGTGGAACGTTTGGGTTGTTTTGCTGTTTTGTTCTACTTTTTCCTTCTTGACAGATGTTTTGTGATGCAATGCAGCTGGTTGGACTGGCTATTGCCATTACAAGCTGCAAGCAAGGAGGTGGTGTTCAGAGCTGGGAGACTGAGAGCGGGGTTTGCGTCTGAATCACGGGAAGGGATCTGGTGAATATTTGCTGACACTTGCAGTTTTATCAGCTGGACTAGTGGATGTCGGCCTCAGTTTTTAATATACGTAGATACGTGTATGCACGCACATTCGCCTGTAGTACCTTGGACCCCATTGTATGTGGTGCTGTACAGCAAAGATGCCATTTCTGCCTGGGAAAACTTGGTCTGATATGCCAAGTGATGAATCATGAGTGAGAGGAAAGGAATCTAGCCAGATATATGTGCCTGCGAAAATACATGTATTTTAATTCATCAGAATAGCAAGTGTCCTCTGTTCCCATCTGCCCTTCATCCATGGCTTTATGAAGAGAGTAATTTCTGTGAACTTTGGGTAGTGAACTTTACAGTGAACGCTGGGTAGTGGTAACGCAGTTGTTTGTCAGGCACCATTACGCATAGGGACACATTGCCGTAATGGCATAGGTTAGTTTCTCCCGTCCCAAAGTCCAGCTCAAACCTGCAAAGGGTTGTGTGAATGGATTTTCTCCGATGGAGAAAGCATTGAATCTACACACTTTTTCAGTGAAAAACTTGGTACAAGCAGGATTTGTTCTGTTTGAGAAATTTGACCTTTCATGGGACAAATTCAGGTCCAATAAATTTAACAGCAGAAATTCCCACTGATTTCAGTGGAACCAGAAGAGTGTCACTGGCATGCAAGACCACAAGGGTTAGGAGACATGTAAGGAGCTGTTGGGGGGAAGTCCTGTAGGGAACCATCAGAAACTTGACTGGGGCCAGTCTAGTACAGCCAAGAGCAGGTCCCAGGAGAGCAAGTCAGTCCCTGGCCAGTGCAGGGGCTCTGCATTTATTTTACCCAAATGTATAGTTCACTATACAGTGAGCTTCATCTTACACTGAACAAAATGAACCTGGATTCTTTAAACAGGACAAGGCAAAGAGATCAGAGTTTCAAAATCTGGTAAAGCTTTTTCGGAGGTTAGTGCAGGTGGTCCCTTTTGTTACCAGCTCTTCCCATGAGTTAGCTGCTGCTTTTGTTTTACGGGTGCTGGCAATTGCTCTTCAGTGCCGTTTCAGGTTCCTCAGCACTTCAGCTGTAATGCATTTAGCTATTTTCTTGAAATTATTCTGCAGGGTGGGTTTCTTTTTTTTTTTCTCTCAAGAGTTCACTGTTCATTTCTTTCCCTGCCTTGATTGACTTCAATCCCTAAAAGTAATACAGAGAACTGGAAGATATGGCATTGAAAAGTAACTGCTTGTAGCTCTTCAGAAACTATTATTGCCCATCCGACCTTTAATTTGCTCGAGAGGAGAGCCTTTGCCAACTGGGCTTTTGCTCTATTAAGCTGATTAGTTTAGAAAAGAATAACACCAAGGCTCCTTTCAAATTCAGATTTTTCTTTAGGAAAGTAAACTTGGAAGCACAATTCTTTCTTAATTTAATTGGAAAAGCAAGGTATACTTGACTTCTTTTAAGAATAATTAAATAGTCTGGTTTTATTTTAGAAAACAACTTTATACTGAAAATCTCCTCAAACTTTTAACTCTTTCTCCCTTGAGCTTCGTGGACCATCTGGCCAATGGGGTTTTTGAAGAGAATGGGAACTGACTGCTTGCAAGATTAGTGCCGTGTAGTTCATCTCGTACAGAGCTCATTCAGAAATCTGGTGACTGATGTGTTTTTTCACAGACTAATTGTGTCCATTAGCTCCCTTCTTATTTTTGCAAATGATGCCTCACATGGAGCCAAACGGAGACACTGAGAATAGGTGTTCCCACCTCCAAGTGAAATACTGTGTGAAGACGTGTGTGTATGTGTGAAAAATAAGACCTTTCTTTGGGCAAATCTCAGATCTGCTAAACTCAACAGCAGAACTCAGTAGATTCAGGATTTTGCCTTCAGGATTCACCTCAGGAAAAGAGAGTTGTAGGAGGCTAGTTGTCATGAAGTATTTAAGGAAAGGCTCAGAGACCAGAAGAGAAACCCATCAAATGCCCCACAGATTTTTAGTATTGCAGCACCTGTGTATTATTTTCGCAGTGCATTTTAATGCTGCTCAGCGCACTGGCTAAGGGGCCGCCTGTCCCCTCCAGAGCCATGTTTGCTCTCTCACACAGCTGTATGTACAGAGACACATATCCACGTGCCATTGTAATCTGTGCAAGAAAAACACCAGCAGAACTGGAGTGAAAAAGTAAATCACCTTTAAAATTATTGTAGCTGCAGTCATCTCTGCTAGAATTTTCTGTCAGAGTTGTATACTCTGCTGGCCTTAAATTCCATTTAAAAAAAACTCTAAAAACCACAATTTTAACCTGTGCAGAGCCTCATCCATGTTCTGCATTGTACGCAAGAGAAAATTCAACTGAATTACAACATTTATTGCACACAAAGGATTTTTATCACAATTTTAAAAAATTCAGTGATACAATTACCGAGAGTTTATATGTGCATGCAAAGTTATATTTATGTGGGAGAGCAGACTATTAAAGCCTTCTTTGTTAGGGTGAATCTGGGAAAGCTGCATTACTTCCAAACTTATAACACGAATTTCATAACATGGGACTCATAATTGGTTTGTGCAGCTTGGCCTTCAGAGCTTCATGGTGGTGGTGAGCCAAGAAAACCTCTCCTTTGGATTCCTGCTCCAAAAGGCCAGCCACCGCTCCGCTGACGTAAAGTCAGACCTCCGCTTCCTTTTAGCGGGATGGGGCTGGGGAGGCACGTTTAACTGGTTGTGGTGTAGCCCAGAAGGGATGTGCTGCGTACAGATGTCCTCTAGTTCCCTGCATTTCTGTAAATGGATGAGTCAGGCAGAGAACATTCACTGGGGTGGAGGAATTGCTACCTCACCCGAGACTTAGTTTCTTGAACAGGTCTTGCACTATGAAATGAGAGGTTTCCAAAGCCTGAGTGTTTTTTTTGTTGTTGTTTTTTGTTTTTCCCCTAAACTGTTTGTTTTTCTGGATGAATAGAACTTGGGTGCCACAGGCCTCTGCTTTCATAAATCAGCGCCGGGCCGCGCAGGTGTGGAGCGGAGCTGGCATGGTGCCAGGGCACTTGCAGCCAGCCCGCCCGCGGCAGCGAGGAGCCCGGCTGCAYGGTCCCAGCGGCCGGCCCGCGCGCCTCCCGCTGCGGCACCGCTGAGCCCTTCGGAGGAAGAAAGGCTCCTGTGTTTGCGAAATCGCCGCTCTCTTGGCACGGCTCGATAGCAGCATCCTTGTATGCTTGCATTTCTGAGGTTGGGAACCCTACAGTATGTTTCAACAGATGTTAAGAGGCGTGACAAATGTTTAAACCCAGGATGAATGGCAAGGCTGTTTAAACCGTTACTTATGTCAATACTGAAATTTAGGCTTAGAGAAATCGGGTTTTATGTCCCAATAAATAAAATATGAGGAAGGAGGATAAGCTGAGCAGCCTGCTTTTCACACCTCTCCTCCCCTTCACTCTCTAAATTGCTCTCTAGATCTGCATTTAGCCCCAAAACATTGCTTTTCTTTCTGCCCCRGTCCTGGCTGCTGTTCAGGGTGCTTGGCTAAGCGCAGGCTTTGCTGCGGGAGCACGACGACGTCCCGTGGGAGCTGAGGGGCCTGAAGCACGCCCTGAAAGTTGAGCAGCTGGCTGATTTCCTGAACGGAGGACAACAGGAATTTGGGAGAGTTTTAATCTTCCCCTCAGACTTCCCTGAAGTATTTCCAGATATGAAACCGTGTGGGCCAGGTGCAGCCCTGTGACAGGCAGCGGGAGCCTGGTCCATCGCCAGGAGCAGCTCCACCACCTACAGCCCTGCCTGTCGGCAGTGAGCGCAGCCCCAAGCGCAGCAGCAGCTGGTGGCCTGAGATGTGGCTGCAGGAGCTACGTGCTTCAGTGAGCTGCAGCTCCGAACTGCCCTCTGTTCTCCGCCAAGGGCTAGGGTGTTTTTTAGCATTTCTTGGGAGGAATGCCCCTGGGCTTCGTTCCTCCACGGGCTGGCAGGTGTATCAGGGGATCGCAAAGCTTTCGGAGGAACCAAAGAGGTTATCCTTGTCCCGGTTCTGCATGCCTTTCGCGTTGTTTGGCAACTTCACATGGCAGTAGGACTTTAAGTACCATGTCTGCATTTCACTGAGTGCCGGGGAAGCCRCGGGGATGGGTACTTCCCAAATTCCCCTAAATGAGCAGGGGAGAGCGGGAGATTACACTTGCTTCTGATAGCCACCCTGATTTTGAATAAGCAGTGGACAAAATTACTTTCTCCATAAMATGACTAGTCTTGTATTCTCACAAGTGCTTAGTATTTAGCTTGACCTTGCTAACCGCAATGTGAATTGCCTCAGTGAGGGTGGGTTTCAGCTAGTGCTGATGCTTTTGAACCCCCCAATTGATCTCTGGTTCAGTCTTCGATGATCTGGCAGTAGCCTTGAGTGGTTCGTATTTTGCATAGGGCTGGTAGTCTGATCAAAACTGAATAACATACTGGTATTGCAAAAACGTAGATATTCAAATACATATTTGTTAAAGGACTTCAATCCATTCCTTTGTTTCATTTTCTTTTCCCACTGGTCTGCAGTCAAACACAGACAAACATTAGGCAAAGCAAGCAATCTGCATTTCCACTTGTACAATGGGAGGAAATAGGAACTGAAAGGATTTAAAAAAAAAGAAAAAAAAAAGACACAGAAACTGTTTCTGGTAGCTGAGTGCCTCTTGGGTTTTGCAGATAATGAGGGCTGTGGTATAGTCATTTGCAGCAAGGGTGAAGAAATGTCCTTTCTCTCCAATGATCAAGGTTGTTYTGCCCAGTATCATTCAAATGATCCTGATTCATCCCTCCCGTCTAGCCTGTGTGGACTTTGCTAGAGTTTTAAATAATTGATAAAAGTTAGATGTTGTAGTCTCTTCTCTTGACTAATGTGCTGCTATTTTAATATATAGGAAGCCCTATACTGCTGCTAACTAACTGTCTTCTGTAGTGTTATGAGTTAGTGACTTTGTTTGTTTGTTTGTTTGTTTAAGCATGTGACATAACGGTTGAGAGAAATTCCAAATTTTTATACCTTAAACTTTATAAAGTTAATATTTTCACTTCAGATGAGCACAAAATATTTATCTGTTTCTGAGACAAGAGAAAACAAAGCTGGGGGGAAAAGCAGTGGGAGTGGTAGAGTGGCCTGCTTTGCGCAGAAATAGGGCAGTGGTGTTTGCTAGGAAGAGAGCTCATTTTTCACTGCATATTCAGCTCATTTTTGCTACATATATTTGCTAATCTTTACAAAATTATCCTATTTTTGGTTTGGAATGCAGTGTAACATCTTAATTTTTGAGTAATTTTTCATTTTTTTAATAAATAGTATATAGCTCTAATAATTCTTCATTAATGTAACTTACTTTGCCTTATAGTCTACTGAATGTTATTAATTAACTTTCATTCTCTATATATCTATGTGCAAACTTGTTAGATTYTACTGTTAATGTTTTATGGCTTCAGTTTAGGGGCATGCTAAATAGTGTTCAGCTTTATAGTTTGGCCTATATTTCTTCTGAGAGTGTGATAAATCTTACCTAACTTCCTGGAACATATCCAATGATAAAGCAGTATGAGAATTGACATATAGGAAAAAAAACATGTAAACCTTGAAGGGCATGTCTTGATTATTTACAGTGTATTAATATTTATGTCATTGACCACACTGGCCAGCTGTGGACAAGGGTGGCCTTACTTTGCACACTTTATCTTCCCTGATAAGAAGATAAAAGCCAGGTAAAGATAAAGATAAAAGCCTGGTAAGAAGATAAAAGTTGGTTCTGAAGCCAACATTACATTTAAGTCAATCAAGCAGTCCTGGTTCAACCTAAGACTTTGGTTGGTGGCATCTAATGTTAGCCCAAGAGCAATGGAGATGCTTTAGGTTGCTGAAGTAGCAACTCAGGAGCTTGCTCTAGTGCTGCAGTCTGGGCTTTTTGCTCTTGCTATCACTGCGTTAATGGCAGACAGCTATCCCAGTGCTGTTCAAGGAGGGTGCTTATGGTGGACAGGGAAGGGAAAATATTTTCTCCAGTTACTGCCCCAGCAGGAGCGTTCGTACTATGTTGGCTAAGTGTTTGGGGTGAGATTTAGGACTGTCTGGAAGTTGGGTGCTGAAGGGAGGATGTGTGTGAAAGGACAACTTTGTTGCATCCACATCATCAGCATTGCCTGGAACAGAAACAGTGTTCAGGCGGTGCAGCTGGGCTGTGGTTTTGCAGAAGTCCCTGCATCTTGCGCTGCTGGCGTGAGAGCAGTCACTTACAAGGAGGGTGTGCTACAGCTGGGACATGGCGCTAAGGGTTATGCCAGAGCTGACCTGGGGCAAGGCCTGGGCTTTCACATCTCAGCACCTCTCAGTATCACAAAAAAAGGAAGAAATGGTCTAGAGGAATACGATAGTTTGATTTACATCTCTAGAATACAGTAGACGTTCAGAGACACTGTGACAGAAGTGTCACCAAGACTTTGTAATGCCAGTCAAAGTAGACTTWCTGGAGCCATAATCATCACTGAAATCCAGTGCTAGTTTTCAGTGCATGAACTACCCTGAGCTCTGCCTCAGACCATTAACTAGCAAAAACAAGCTATAAACTTCCAAACTTTTAATATCTTGTTCCTTGGTATTTATTCCTGTCCCATTTAAATTTTCTCCTTACTACTGTTTTTGTAGCTGGAAGGCTCCAGGTATGACTGCAGTGGTTTATCTCACGTCCTTCCTCTCGCCTCTTTTGGTACCAGCGGCCAAGAAGAGGAGCGCAGACCAGTCTTCCTGGCAGAGCTTTCCTTTAAACTGTCATAGAGTGACACTTCTCAGCACCAAAACGCTGCAGCTCCAGGTGTCCAAACCCCGTACACTTGTTTACATTAGTCAAGACCCCAGGGAACAGCAGGATGTCCGCTGTGGGCAGCCATGTGCTGGAAAACAGTGGCTGTGTCTAGACTGCAGTGAAAGGGCAGTATATCTGCCAGTTTTATGCTCTTGGCATCCTCCTTCGTGCCCTGGGGAGCCCACGGCAGCTGTGCTGGAGGCTGTTCGTGCCTACCCGCAGCCTGAGCGATCGGCAAGGCTGGTGCTGGCAGGCCGGCTCCGGGGCTGGCCTTAGCAAGCATTGCTCATCTCTTCTAAAGAGCTAGGTCGAAGCAGAAAAGACCTCTGTAGGTGGAAGGGGAAACAGAAGGATCATGACTTTGTTAAGGTCATGTGGAACAGAAAATGGAGTTTCCTGAAGCCCCGTGCAGAGTATTGTTCGTTTGGCGCATAGTCCCTTAAAGGCTTTCCTTGTGTTACCAGGATGGAACGGGTGGTGAGGAGAGGGGCAGAAGCGTGGGTCCCATCCGTCGGGGCCCGGAAAACCGAGCTTGGCGGTCTGTCAGCAACCGCAGGGCCCCACACTGATTTACCTGAGATGGGCTCAAATTTCAAAGTTTGCAAGTGGGTTTTGAAAGGAAACCAACTGGCTGAAGTTCCCTTGCAGTAACAGCTTGCAGCTAAACAGCTGGGCCTTCACCCTGCTCTCGGAGAGTGGGTGGCAGCAGGCTGCCTTAGCTATCCTGCGAGAAGAGCCTTTGCATGAAAAAGTCCTCTGGCCCTGCAAGCCTTCTCCACCTTGAACAGTCAGGATTTTCTCTCAAGTACAGACCCTAGAAGTGCATGTAAGGTCCTGGGAGTGGTATCTGCCAGCTTTCTGGATTACATAGGCAGGCAGTACTGTCTGAAGGGTCACCTGGGACTTGCGTAGCCCCTGCAGAGGTGTTTCCACCTGTTTGTGCCTGTGTGCAGTGTCCATGCACTGCACGCGCAGTGTGGCTGATTGCAGTGTGTGTTTGATGTGAAATTGCCCTGGGCATGAGCACCAAGGTGAAAGCTGGCAAGTGCAGAGGCTTCTGGCATCTCTGAGATATCCCTGCACATAGGAGTCTTGCAGCTTTGCCAAACGCTGCTTTTAAGGGAGGAAAGGCTGAGGTTGTGCTTCTGGCTCCAGAAGGGAAATGGAGACAGATGAGGGGACTTTCACGCGGTCAAAACTACCAGCCGTGTATTGTGCTGGGATCCTAGGGCAGACAGCCGCTGTCCTTCGCATGCACTTTTTTCTGCTGCAGTTAAATGGGGACAGCTACATCAGACAGACCCAGAAATGTGGAAATAAATGAGCACCTGTTGCCAAAAAGGAAGCGTGTGATAGGACTGCTGCAGGCTGCCTTGGCACCGAGCGCAGCATTGACACGAGAGGAGGGGAAGGGGATCAGTCACAGGACATCTGCTTTGCATGGTCTGTACTTTAAATTGTCCGTTTTGGACCTGTCAGATCACTAGTGGAGAGACAGCCCTGTGGAAGCTGTTGTTCACTCCTAGGAGGAGAGGGGTGTGCAGGATGTGGGARGGAAGTTACCAAACCAGACTTTCCAGATGTGATCCACTGGTGGAAGCATCTTATCATTTCAGGTGTATGTTGCTGAGAACTGGGACCTTGGGTCTCTCTTTGTAATAGCGGCCTGAGCCTGAGAGTCCCAGAAATTTTTGCTTGGGCCTAATAGGAAGAAGTGTTGTCCATAACTCAGTGCATCTTTATATAAGTATACTAAACTCCTGTAAAGCCCTTTTATCAGCTAATAGCTTGACAACTAATGCTAGTACTCTTTTTTGATCTACATAGAATAATACGTGTCTTGACTCTCTGCAGAGGATGTAGATAAATGTTGCCCTTATCTAATTGAATTAAGAAAGCAAATGCATATGTAGTAGAAATAACATCAAATGATCCGTCCCATTCCATGTGTATGTCTCCCTGCTGAGATAATGCAGTTGGAGCTCATCAGAGCCAGAGCTCTGGCATGAAACATCTCCTGCAAATGTGGCCATGATGAGCAGCGTGCAGATTTGAAAAATGCATATAGCTGACTCCAAGTTTGCAGAGTGTTACTGTAGTGACTAACTGGCAATTGCAACAGACTTCATGTGGGGATATTTTGAGGGGGAGAGAAGGAATTTAGCTGGACTCAAAGCTAATGGGGGAATTTCTTCCAGCTTGGATACCTCACCACAATGTAGGCAGGAACTTCAACCTTAGAAAGTCATTGAGCTTCAGAATTCTTCAAGTCTAAGCTTTGTATGAGCTTGATAGTGCTTAATGCTGTATTCTTGGGCAGGAATATGCATGATTTGCAGATGGAACTGTTGAATGTTTTGGCTGCATTCTTGAGAGTTGCAGTGTGCTCTCAAACTGAACATTTGGGTGAAAGATGAAACCTTTTATTAGCGAAACAGGGTCCCACAGACCACTCCACTCAGCCCAATTTCTGAGGCAATGCACACTGGATCTTAAATTGCAGCAGCTTGATTCCCTTTAGTGATCTGGAGAGGATGAACTCCCACGGAGGGCTGGTAGTGCAATGCCTCTTGTGCTTCCTTCCCTTGGAATACACCTCTGGATTAAATCAAAAAGGGTGAACTTTTATAGGTTATCTTTTCTCTGGAAGTAAGTGCATCTATTGATCTCATTCAGTCAGGAAACAGTTAAAACAGTCAGGCAGTGGCTCCTAGAAGCTTTAAACAAAAAGCCAGGAATACCACCTCTCTAAAAACAATTCAAACATGCTCAACCTTGTGGCTGCAGCAGAAGTAGCAATGTTGTGGGTTCCCACGAACTCTGCCTAACCTCTGAGATTTATTGATAAATGAAAAAATAAGGGGTCAGGCCCTGAAACCTTTCCTTACTTCGGCACTGGTCTCCCTGCATTAGCAAGAACTCCAGGGCTTGGCTCAGGATGTTTACTGCTTTTAAAGATATCAAGGAAAACAAACTTGAAACAGTTTGAAAAACCAGTATAAAGGACAGAAACCTGCGATTTTAATTCTGACTGCCAGAACAGTCATAGTCTGTGCATTAAAGCAACTGTAACATGCAATTTGTTACGCTGCTCAGTTAAGCTGCACAGGCATGAAAGGGGCTTCCTCATGTGGACACATGTCCGCCCAGGCAGGCGCGAGCCCTCGTAGCACGCACTCTTGCAGTAGCACGCTCCCCTTGCCGTGCGCAGCCACTGCTTATGGGAAAATACCCCGTGGGGACTGTTGTTGTTTGAGACATTAGACATCGTTTCTGCTCCTTTTTCATAACCAAATAGACACTAAGGGTCCGAGGAGGAGAAGGCTCTCTTGAATAAAATATAGGAAGTCTCCTGGTGCTTTGATTATTTTGTCTCCAGTGCCTATTACCATATTTCTTGCTACCTTTTCCTTTGGCATTATTTAAAGGAAGTTTGGGGTTATTTTKTGTGTGTGTATATTGGGATGATCTCAGAGGTAAGTGGAAATGATGGTTTGTGCTATGTAATTCTGCCGTGTTGTGTTTGTTACCTACATTAGCAAGGGCAGAGACTTCTGAGAAGCTCCATCTCTCTGTCCAAGGTAAGGACCTTACAACTGGAACTATGAATCCTTTATTTTAGGAAAAGGTACAGGTATAATTGAAATCCATAAATCACATTTTGCCAAAGTGGTGTTAAAATTAGTATCTGGTGATTAAAATGTTATATATACTTAGCTATACTTTCCAAGGTATTCTRTTTTTTTCTTTTCTTTCTTTTTTTTCTGGTCTCAGAATCCATCCCTTTCAGATAAATGATGAAATGTAGATGCAAACATATCTATATGTTAATCTTTTCATGAAGTTAACTTGCTGCCTTCTGCATTTTCCTGCACAAACTTCTGTGGGGGAAAAAGGGAGATTCTGAAGCTTGACACAGCCAAGAAACGTGGAAACCCCTTTTCCAAAGATGTGATAATAGTTGTTGAAAATAACTTGTGATTTGAAAATCGAAGTGAACTAACAGGAATGAGTTTTTGCTGCTCCTTTACTCTCTGTTCTTCTCCTTTCCCCCTCTTGAGAAGGGTTTGGAGTCTCATGTGCATTGAGCCTCTATTTTACTGCAGGATAAAGGAGCAAAAAGCGTGAGGGTGAGAAGTACAGGGAGGTAATGTAATTTACCTCCATGAAAAGGCAGCTTTACCCAGTCAGAGAGCGTTTACTGCAGGTGAGCCTGTGCAGAGGGATGATTGGATACAGGCCAATGTGTTTCCCTGAGGCTAGCAATAACTTTGCTGCATGTGAGGAAGAGCTGACGCTGAGACAAGGACGGGGAATGGTCCTGCCCTCTCTGCACAGACGGAGCTCGTCTCGGCCAGCAGCCAGCCCCCTTGCAGACACGGGAGCTTTTAGAAATGCAGGCGCAGGAGGGAGTCGTGCAGTCTGTTAGTGGGAGCACATATGYTGTGCCGAGGTGAAGCATGACCCACAAAAAAAAAAGAAATGCTAATTTCTTTCCCACAAATGCTAATTTTCCAAATCATTTTCCCAAGATTTGGCATTTCTCGTCTACAGTGGCAAAAGTATGTGAGAACAGCAGGTTTGCATGCAGTGGAGATGATTGCGTCTTCAAGAGAAAAGATGTCTGCTCTACAGAGGAGGGTTGACCAGGTCTTATGGTTTGAAATCAAAATTGAATGACAAGCCTTTCCCCCTTCCTTATTCTGATGAATTTCCAATAGCCTGTGCAATGTTAGCCTACTTTTTTTTTTTTTTTTAGTAAAGAAGAGAAACATATCTCCTTGCTTTATTGTAATTATGAAAATCAGTGTTGCTTCTTGACATTATTCTTGGCAGAATACGCAGCAACCCAGGCGAGGCTTGTCAGCTAGACGGGTTGGTTTTCTGCGGTGCGTAGTGGCCAGAGCCGTGGTGTTATCAGCCTGTTTAATTCCAGGCAAACTTTGGAGTTAAATCAGGGTGCCGGTGTGTCTAGCAGCACTGTATTTTGTGGAAGGCCCTTTCTCGCTGCATTGCCAAGACATTCAATGCCTGGAAGCATTTGCAAACAATGGCCTCCGCCAAAGGCGCAGCGGCTGAGCAGAGGAAGCTCGCTCACCGGGCTTGACGTCAGCCGCCATGGACGCTGACCAAGCGCGGGCATCTGCCGGGGCTCGCGCTCATCACGGTGCGATCTGCAGTCAGGCGTGCTGGGGTGTGTGCCATGGCTCCGGGAGGGTGTGCCTCGTTTATCTTCCTCTTGAGGTCTGTGAAAATATATAAATCCTATCGTTCTCATTGATGAGAAAGAGCTTTGCAATCCCGGGAGTGCTTCCACAGAAAGAGGATGCTTGTAGCAATGTATATTGCTACACAATATATAAAAACTCAGCAGGATTTAGTTTTCTGTAAAAGAAAACATGACTGTGACATATTGCCTGAGAACGAGGAATCATTTTTCTTTGATGCAAAATTGCTTAGTCCTACAAATAACACTCGTATGCAATTTTGAACAGATAGGACCTGCGTTTTAAAATGACATCAACCCAGCTTTTAATTTTGCAGGTGTAAATTGCACCTGCAAATCATTTTGTCTGTGAACTGCAGCATTTCATATTTGCTTTCCTGATTTCTTCTGTCTTACTTAACTGATGGCAGTTAGTTATTTCGATGTACAGCTTTTCAGGCAGTTATTTCAGGAATAAAATTGCAGTCTCAAAGCTTCAAACCCATTTTGAACATTTGGATCATAAGGGAGTGATGGAGGGGAGGAGTTAGGATGCGTAGCCAATCCACTGTTCACACAGCTCTCTCAATACCATCCTGCGCTACGAGATTAGTGTTGGTTATTATGAAAGGACACTTGTACTTTGCATCTATTGAGCAACTTGATCTAACCACCCTGAGAAATTGTGCAATTTACGGCAAGATTTCTGGTTGCATCTTGGTTTCTAATTTACGTGCTTATGAACCACATTTGGTCAGTCTCAATATCATGTTTGCTCTTTCAACAGTTTTGTTCCCTATTTCCTCCCTTTTGCTGACTTTGTCTTCAAAACCTAGCGACTTATCTACTCTAAAATTACCAGTTATCAGTTGCTTAACAATGATCATGGGCTGTGGGCATTTCATGAGTGAGGTGCGGGTACGTGTGTCGGCATACACACGGTCACAGCCCTAAGCGAGTTCCTTCCCACCGTCGTAGAGGACTACATTTCAAGTACAAAGCCTCTACATGCTTTTCAGGAGGTAGCTGAGCCATAGTTAACTCAGCTGCAGTGGGAGTATGAAAAACTTAGCACTTCACRCTAGAAAGCCTTGAAAAAAATTATGTACAGCTTTAGTTTCTTGGTGGCCACATAGAAGTTGTCAAACTGAAGTCCTGAAGCCCAGAACTTTCTCTTTACCCTGAGACTGGCCCAAGTGTGGTGGGTGGGGAGGTGGGGACAGTGCCAGCTTCAGGACGCTGTGTTTCCCCAGCACATTGCAGCACTGGATCGCAGGACAAGGAGGTCATTCTGGCTTGGTCCTCCTGGGTCTGTGCTGAGATTTTCCAGAAGAGGAGGTTTGTGGGGTGGCAGCACCTGTTGAATGGGAGTTGGATGGAGACCCATAAACTCCTTCCATCTTGTGCTCTGAGAACAGAGGTCTTCTGACATTTCTGCTTTGTTTGTGCTAAAGGGGAAATTCAGCCCTGGAAAGGCAACTCACTTAACCTCAGAACATGGTAAGGCCATGGGCCTGATTACACATTAGCAAACTTCACCTTAGTAATTCTGTGTCACAAGATAGTTACTGATATGTCATTGAAAGCCAGTACTCAAATCTAACTTTAAAATGTGTAATATGCTACTATTTATACAGTGTGCATCCTTGTTTTACCTACAGTATTTTGTTATTTTAACAGGGTCGCCATGTTAAGACTGGGCAGCTAGCAGCAATCAAAGTGATGAATGTTACTGAGGTAAGTACAAAACAAACAGACAAGAAAAGCTGGGGTCAAGGTGAGATAGATCATGAGACTGTAGATAGTTGTGAAAGATGATCTGGTGGTATAAATTAYGGTTGCTGAGAATTGGTTCTTGTTTTTTAAAGTATCGAGAGGTGTTAATACAAATAGATTCTTTGGTTTTGATCATAACTGACTGATTGATTATCTGTTTCCAGAGATAGCAAGTGAAAGGTTTCCTGTAGTTCTGTGCTGCCCCTGCCGTGTGTCATCGCATCCTCTCCCCTTGCATGCCAGCCGTTCCTCAGTGCCGTTACCCTGACAGCTAGCAAGCAGGAACGTGTTAGAAATGCAAATGTAGCGCTTTTTTGTTGTTTTTTGACAGGTGAGAGAAGGAGACACTTTAATTGGCCCTGTCCCTGCTCACATTTATAAAGTGGTGTCAGTGTTAGAACATGATGTCAAAAAAGTTGCTAAGTATTGATTTTTGTTCCTCCTTTTAAGAGCACAGCCAGCAGCGAAGCAGCTTGCCTCCATAAGACCATATTAGCCTGAGCTCCAGCGAGGTGGCAGAGGCTCCCGGCTTCCTCTGCTCAAGTTTATTGGACATTTGCAGGGTGCACCTACTCTCACTTAAGACCAAGTCCCTGTTCTGCCCCTCTGGCAGCATGGATGTGCACTGGGCAGGAGTATAAAACTCTGAGATGAAGTTAGAGTCCTTGTGGCGTACTGTGGAAGGGCCGTAGCCTCAAATAAGGAACAGGTGCTCTGGGCCAAGTCCAGTGTCTGCTGGGGGTATGTCTGTGGGGATATTTTGGGCAAGCACAAGCAGGCTCTGCCTGCATTTTCGTACGTCCTTTGATTGTCTCAGAAGACAGAGAAACAAATTAGCGTCTGCTTGGGCCTTACCTTGTAGACCAGGTCCAGGTCAACCTTCTGCACTGGCGGTATAGGAAGGCAGCCCTGAAAAAGGAGTGGTCCGAATCGCACGTCGCTCCTCTGAACCGCGGTGCTCCCGGGAGGCTTTCACAAGGCACCTCGGAGGGGTGGCTTGGCTGCCCTTGGGGAATGTGGCTGTGTAGTCAAATTGCCACAGGCTTGCCCTATGCACACAGGGAGGTGTGTGGGGGGGTTGTTTGTTTGTTTGTTTTTTAATGAATACTGCATTAGATTGATGGGATTGTGCTTTAACTCTGTATCTCATCAAGTGCTTTGGTTTGCAGAAGTGGCAGTCACTAAACACAGGGTTGATGCTTTTGCGGGAGGGAGAAGGGGTCGGTTTTGAGTTGCAGACAGATTCCTGAGCTCAGAGCAGCTCCGTGCCTTAACAAAGGAGTTGAAAGGACAGATCCTGTCAGGGACTCCGAACTGATCCAGAGCTTTTGTATAGATTGCTGGGACAGTCAGCAGTGCTTGAGGGTTGGCCAGAGATGTCACTTAGGGGCCGTACGATTAACATGAGTGACAGTCCCTTCCTTGATGAAACAATTGAAGCAAAAACTGCAGGAAGGGAAACTTGGAAAGATTTCCTTCCCTTTGCTATGCATAACACAGCCTACTTTGCATGTAAGCAACAAGATGCAGCATCCAGCAATGCTTGCTTGGAAGCAAAATTTAAATTGAAGATAACCTGGTGGTCCAGATTCAGGAATTCACATTGACAGATTTGCATGGTTTTAGGAACAAAAAGTGGCTGTAAGCTCACATAGTGAACTGGTTAGGCTTGATCTGCTGCTTCTTTCCAGGCTAGAGAGGCAGCATCATACTGGGGAATCTGTCCCATCGCTTGAGGGGCAGATCAGCAATGATAACAGAGCGTGCTGTTTTCGTGTTGAGTCACCTAATACGAAAGCAGTTGTGAAGGTTGAAGAGTTCGGCGGTGAGCATGTTGTTGCAGCCACCTGGAGGGGTTTTCCCTGGTGCTCTCCCCCTCACCAAGCCCTAAACAAGTCCGGCTCAGTTGGACTTGAGCGTTTCTGCTTTCTGGCCTTGGTGCTGGGTGAGTGCTGGGATTTCTGCTGCTACTTCTGCTTTCGCAGTGCTGGGTTGGCTGTGTTCCCGCRGTCAGGGCACAGGCCTGCGAGACCTGGATCCAGTCCTCTGCTTCAGCACAGGTTTCCTCCGGGCCTCGGCGGTGCCTCCGCGAGAGGCTGCGAGACTCGTGCAGGGGTGGCTGCAGCGGGTGCCGGGGCAGCCGTCAGCCCCTCCTGCAGCCGTGTGCTCTGCCCCGGGACCAGCGCCAGCAGGGCGGGGATGTCCTCTCCTCAGCCACAGCATCTCGCAGTGCCGCCTGTTACCGTAAACCACGGCCGCTTTCAGTTTAGCGYAGCGGGCTGCGAACGCTGCGTGCGCGGCGGCAGGGTGGGGCAGGCAGCTGCGGTGCCAAACCGCTTCGGACACCTCGGTGCAAATTCCCAGGGTGGTCGGGGCACATGGGGCAGGCTGCGCAGCTGCRGGAAACGGGGTTACCGCTGGCTTCCTGAGCCTGGCTGGCCGGCTGGGCGCGTGCTCCTGACTTGCTGTAGCGCAGAGTACGTGGGGATGTTTTGCAGGCTGGCTGAAGCCAGTGCATTTCTGCTCTGCAGCTGCAGTAGGTAGGAGCATGGATGCAGCTGGGTAAGGCTGAAGCTAATGAATGCAGTGCATGTCCAGGGCATCTCTGAACCTCAGTTCCCCGTCTGTAAAATAGGAGTAGTCTTTCTCTGCTTCACTGCATTTAGGTACTAAAGCCTCTTACAATAGTAGTGAGTCCTAACTGTAAAGCAGAAATCTCCAGAAATTCAGTGTGATAAATTCAGTGCCTACCAAGGATTTGGTATTTCTCTTGCATTGTTAGTCCGCTCAGATTTAAGTTATTTTCTGTTCCTTTGGGCCTGAAAAACTGGCTTGAGGCATTAAATAAGGTCTTTAAAATATTGAAATCCTCGTCTGCAATGTCCTGCATATAAATGGCACCTGAGAGCAGCATCTCACAAGGAGCTTGACCTGTGCAAAATGGAAACTGTCATAGTAAACCTGCTTGAGTGAGATGGGAGGCTCTTAGCTGCTGTGGTCATTTGCATCTTTGGGTGGTTATGGGATTTGATTAGTGCTGCACAGGGAATAATTTTTGTAGGGAGTGAAAATTTCATGTGGTAGAAGACGGGAAGATTTAAAAAAAGACAAAWGCAATCTTTTTTCCTTCACCGCTGTCCAGAAGAAGTGGAGAAGAGCTGAAGGACACTCAGCCTAGAATGACCTTGTGATTTGGATCCCCACTAAGATGACTCCTCCAATTCAAGCTKCCAGTAAAATTCTTATTCAAAGTGGGGCAATTCCAGTGGGCAGGTTTGACAGAGCCCTGTGTCAGTGCAGGTGGTCTGTGGTTTGGTCACTCACCTGGGAGGCTGCTCAGTAGCAGGGTCAGTATTGTCTGACTTGGGGAGAAAGGGTTTGAACCAGGATATCTCATCATCATCCCAGGGACGTGAGGTGCTTCCTTGCCTCTTGGATATTCTGCAGTGGATTTCTCTCCCCCTAGCATCCTGTTTCCACCAGAAAACCCAGCCTAAGAAGAATTTCAGCTAATGTTTCATCAAAACTGGTATGTTTCTGCCAAAAGATTCTGTTTCACCCAATCTACATTTTTTTCCAGCAAGAAATCATTTCATCAGAAAATCCCTGCCCAGCTCCAGCTGTGATTATTCAGCTCTGAGATCTGAGGCACACCAAGAGCTGAGTAAATCTGCCCTTGGCTGTCATGAGCTGCAGCCCTGGGCTGCTTTCTTTAGAGCAGCAGCAGGATACTGTGGTCACTGTGGGATCCTCTGGACATCTGTCAGGAAGTGCTGCAGCGGCGTGTTACGGGGGGGGCGGCGGGAGCCCTTTGAAATCGGTGAAGTGGAGCTGAGGGCAATGTGTGCGCATGAGCCTCTCCACGCAGGCTCTGCTTCCTGTTGTCTGATGGTGCCAAAGCAAGCAAAGGGCTTGCAAAGAGATTGAATTTTTGCTGCTTTTCTTTTAGGCTGTCGGTGCATGTGATCTATGGCAGGTGATCAAGGAGCTCTTCTGCAGTAGGCCGTTCCCTGTCATCTTCTTTCAGTCTTTTCAGATATCACAATAACATTTAAATGAGAAACTTGTCATTAGTGCTGCCCCCTTACTAAGGGGTCTCCTGGTGGAGTGTTTATCRGCTGCTGATCTGGTTTCCGTTTGAGGTCAGAGGCGTGTGCCCTCTAGTTCTTTGCTTCCTAATGTCAGCAGATAGGCCCACATCTTCAAAAATAGCCTTTGATCATGAACCTGTCATCTTTGCACATGCAGCCATCTGTGCCCAGAAACACATTGGTTTGTGCAGGAAAACAGCTTTTTGCACCTGCACATCTGTGAGCTTGTTTCCTCTCTTAGGCAACGTGATTTAAGAGCAGGTTTCAAGACCCTTGGGAAATGTGGCTGATGGTAACACTAAGACAAGGGTGGTGAAAAATGGAAGTCCTGAGCACGTCCATATATTGAAAAGTTGAGGATGCTTTTGTCTCCCATCCCCATGCTCACAGGGCATGTAGGGCTGAGCCTCGGCAAGGCCAGGTTTAATTCCTGGCTCAGCCTCAGACRTGGAGGTGGGACAGAATCACTCCAAATCGTGCTTCTGCCTTGGTTTCTCCATCTGAAATGGAGTAGTCTTTCCCAAACTCACTCGAGCACTGGGAGGACAGAGCAGTTTGTGTTTGTGCAGGTTCCAACCTTCTGGATAAATAAACAAGGATGTGAGATAGAGCAGAGTTTCTCTTGCTGGTTATGGGAAAGGAGCACACACRACTTAACTGTTTGCTTTTGCCAGTAGTTGCAGATGCGCCTACCTGGTATTCCAGCTGTCTCCACAGACAGACACAGGCATATCTTTGTTGTCTTAAAAGCACCAAAGCAGGATTGCAGAGGAATAGAAAATACTCAGATAAGATCCATGCCAGTGTCAATCCAAAATCCATCCGGTGAACGGGGCAGAGGAAGAATTGCTGAGAACGAAGCAACAACTCTGAGGAAGTGGTTGAGGTCTTCCAGCTCCCTAAGAGGAACTTTGTGAAAGCTCTGTATGCTGGTGTCGAGAGACGTAGTAGGCAAGCTTTTAAGTCTGGCACAGCCAGTGAGCAAGTTCATGCTGATAGATGGAGTTTAAAAAAAMCAAAAAAACYACCTTAAGATCCGAAGAGGTCTTAAGTAATTTGGAGAAGGCTTTTACCAAAGATTAATATTGTTACTCAGCAGATTTTGTAGCCCTAGTAGGAGGAGTGGACAAGATGCAGGAGCAGGGAGGTAAGGCAGGGGAAGGAATCCTCTATCTCTGTCCGTTTTTCTGCCCTTCCTCCCTGAAGATCCATTACCAGAAACCCATATCAGCAACAGGTCAGACCGGGGGCAATGATTATGTTCTTATTCTCTGCCTCCTCTCCTCATCTGCCCGTTTCCACCCTTGTGTTGGTCCTGTCTGGAGTCCCAAAGGGAGGAGAGCCCTTTCCCCTCTCAGAAAGCATCGGCACAAGCTCTCAGCTCCCTATGATCCTGTCCTGGCCATGTGCAGAGAGAAATATGACCTTGTTCATGGGTGATTTCCTGCATGCTGTCTGGGAGTCAGGTCTGATTTCTCTTGGGGACTCCAGATGCTATACCAGTCTCCTCCTTACCCTCTCTAATTAAGTCATTCAGCATCCAGGGCCCAATCAAGTCCAGGATTAAGGGTCCTCCTTTCTCCTTAATTGCAAACATAAGACAAATAAAGTATCTGATATAATGTATGCAGCTTGAGAGCCTGTGTTCAACAGAGGGGCTGTTCTAAAATCTGAAATAGCTGATCTGGCTTCAAGTGGAGTTATTTTACATTTCCCATTTCCTAAAGCTTAAGACAATTAGGCTTTGGCCTGGCAATGTTTCTCCTGTGGAGTGATATTACTGGGGAAGTTTTTGGCCCCTTCTGGTCTGCTGGGATTGCTTTTTTTCTGATGGGGTTTAATAAGAAGTATCATGTGTATTAGCATTGGAGGGAATTTGGCTTCAGCCTGTCCAGCTTTAATGTTTTAATCCAGGTAGAAAGGACAAAGCTGCTGGTTTTGTGAGCAGTCCATTGTGATGGTTAAAGGAATGCTTTCATGGCAAAGCTGCTGGAAAATTGTGGAAAAGTGCAGAAGAATGTCCTGTGGACCTGGGCTATTCTTGTTGCCTTCTTACTGATCTTCTTTTTTTTCCCCTTCAGCTAGTAAGTGCTGGCTGGGATGTTCTGAAGCGAGGGAAGCTGATTGTCAATTTTGTCTTAGTCCTTTTAACTTATACACAGATACCTTGCAGCACAATGCATGGACAGCAAATGAGACAGCAAAATCCACATGCATTTAACTGAGTATTGTGTGCCATTTCTCTTGGCAATATCACAAAAAGGCTAACTCTGAGAGAACCTCTTTAGATCAGGGAGTTCTCTCCTCTGAGAAGGAGCAGTTCCCTGTAATATAATTATTATAACTTGTATTTCCATTAGCACCCCACAGCTSTGGCGGTGTGTTGTCTCATTGCACATGGTGCTGCACTGGGCAAAAGAGAATGTCTGCTCTAAGGAGGCTAAAACAAAAACAATGGAAAAAACAGCTAGCAAAAAGAAGAGTTTCTGGAACAAGATGTTTAGGGTGATGTGTGTTAGCCTCAGCATGCCAGTGACTTAAATGAGAGCATAATTTGAGGAGGGCAAAAAATACTGTGTGGTCTGGTGGTCTCATAACTAGAAGGAAAGAGCAGCTCCTAACCTTGCTCTAGCTCAGGAGGCTGATTTGTGGTGAGTCGCTTCTTTCTTCGCTTTGGTTTCCCTGAACAGTACCCTCCACGGAACTGGGAAGATAAATTGGCTGATGTGTGTGCTAAGTGCTTTCCCAAATATTTCAGTAATGGAGTGTTAGGAATATTTTATTTGTGTTTAAATCTGGTTTATTTCTCCATGGCTAAATTACTGCATACAGAAACTGTAAGTGAGGGAGTTGTAGGTCCTGTCTAGGCCCCRGGAAGGAAGGATATGAGTTTGTTATAGCCACATCGGAACATTTTTGATTCTTTAGGTCAAACCTTAGCAACCCATTCTTTAAGGCCGAAGGACCAGGGTAATTCAGTCCCCCATTTCAGACTCTGCCCCTTGCTATCTTAGAATCACAGAATAATTCAGGCYGGACGGGGCCTCAGGAGGTCTCTAGTCCAACCCCTTGCTCAAGCAGGRTCAGCTGTGGGATCTGACCAGGTTGCTCAGGGCTTTCAAGATGCAGCTGGGTCTTGAAAACCTCCAAAGACAGAGATTGCCCAGCTACTCTGGGCAGACCTGGCTCTCAGAGATCTCGTCTCCTTTAAAGCATTCTGCTCTCTTTTGCTACAGAATGAAGAAGAAGAAATCAAGTTGGAGATAAATATGTTAAAAAAATATTCTCATCACCGTAATATTGCTACATATTATGGCGCATTTGTTAAGAAAAGCCCAGCAGGCCAAGATGATCAGCTCTGGGTAAGTGTCTACTGCCATTCATGTTCATCAGGTTTCCAGCTCCTTTCTGTAGAGCTTCAGTATACCTGGCCTGGATCTTGCCTCAGTGAAACTCTGAGGCACTGTTCTGAGGAATATCTTATAAAAGGGTAAAAACCCTCCTCCCCACACATCTTCCATCTTCTGTGATTTCCTTTGAGGATGGGCATAAGTTTGTGATGATGCTTGTTTTGTCACTCTGACTTCTAGTAAGAACTCTTTTTCCCTAAGTAAATGCTTCTTTTTTTTTTTTCTTTAATGAACATGAAGGAGAGCTTATCCTCCCCCCCAACCTTTTTTTGTCTGCTCCTCCCCCTTTTCCCAGTTGGAAAATAATAAAAAAAAAAAGCTAGCAGAGAAACAGGCAATGAAACAAAGAAGGAAGAATGACCTTTCGAGTTTTTTTGGCTGCAATATTTTTGGAGATTTGCAGCAAAATGAGAAGTTTGAAATTTTGAAAAAATTCCCACATTTTTCAGTGCTGTTAATTCCTGTTTTCCTGATTTTTGTAGTTTCTAGAAAGAAAAGAAGTGCCCACAACCTATAAAAGCAGAGGAGCACTACTGAGGTTTTTTATGTATTCAGCAATGTGAGTCATTCAGGAAACAAGAGATTTTCCTTTGCTTTCCATCCGGAAGGGTGGCATGTGGTTTGCCACACCTTGATCGTGGGGGGACAGGTGATGTCCATGGTGTCTCTACCAGTGCGCTGTCCGTACTGTGACAAAGGTGTTGCATTTGTCTCCCTGCAGTTGGTGATGGAGTATTGTGGTGCTGGCTCTGTGACTGATTTGGTAAAGAAGACGAAAGGTAACTGTTTCAAGGAAGACTGGATTGCATACATCTGCAGAGAGGTTCTCAGGGTGAGTCATACCAGCAGAGCTTTGTTGCTCATTTGCCGCACAAAAGACGTTTCCCAGCCTTTGGTCACTAACACATGACACCAATGAGCAGTATCATTTTAAGGCTTTGAAGCATGGGGCTTGTGGACTGTGGCCCTCGAGTTCAGAAGGGCCCAAAGGTTCRTCAGCCAGCATGATGGCTGCTTGACATCCCATATTGTTATAGTTAATCCCATGTCCTGTATGAAGAGCACATAGGTTATGGTTTCCTGTGGCAGATAGCCACTCTTCTAGAAGTCTAGTGAATAAATTTTCCATGTTCACTAAGTCTGCCCTCCACATCATCAGATCTTAGTGCTCTTTGCTCCAGCTATACATGCTGTGTAAGATCTTTCTCATCATAATTCATTGATCTGCATGCATTCAGGGCCTGTATTCTGCACTATTAGAAGCAATGTTGACTAAGCAGCATTCCAGAATCTTAAAGGTGGCCCTGCTGCAGCAATATTCCCCAAGATAAATCTTGGGACTGTATTTCATTCTATGCAGGCTTTGGGGTTTTTTTTGTTCCTGGAAAGTACAGATTCCTAAGCATCTTCTGTGAAAGCAAAGCTCATGATATAATTGAAGCTCGGAAGAAAGTGTAGTCTAGTGAACTAGCCTGGAAAAAAAAATGTTGGAACCTGTCGTTCTAATTTCAAAACCCATTACACAGCCACTGATCTATCTTCCTTGTAATGCAGTTTTACTTCTTTTTTTAAATAATGGTAAAATAAGCGTGTATTCTGGGAGCCGCAGTTTAAATGACTTATGCCAAAGTAATGCTTGAAATTCTCTGCTTCTGGAACAGTGGAGATGAGAAGCGTGCTCAATAGAGAACATCAGCCATCTCACCTGGATTTGGCATTGGATTGCAGATTGTAATAAATATAGCTGGAGATCGTGGGGAGAGCTCTCCTGTCAGAAATTCTTAATGGGCTGGTTAGGTTGCCATCCTTTTATTTGTGTGGCTATAACACCTCTGTTAAAACTATATTGATGTTAAAAGCTTGTTTATGCCCTTGCAACTGAAAACAGTAACAGCATGTTTTTATAACGAAAAGAGACTGGATTTAATCATCTTTGTTTGAAAACAGAGAATGACTTGATTGCATGTGGATTGAAAATGTTTCCTTCTGGAAAATTTAGGATTTGGGTTGAAGCTCTGTTTGAAGTCATTAGTATTACAGAGGATAAACATTCTGAGCAAAGCATCCCCTGGCTAATTATAATGTATTCTTTTAGTGTGTTCCATTATATCTGTGATAGTTTAACCATGGATAATTTTGGAAGGAAGGAGGTGCCAGAACATTGCAAATATTAGTTGAATGAAGGTAATATTTGCTACATTCAAAACCAGGTTCTGTCATGGTATTTTGGACTGTGTATTGTTCATTTACCATTGAATACAATTAGAGTTTTGCCAAATGCAGAATTTGGCTGTGGCCAGCCACCTGCTAACTCTATACTTCATACAAAGCATTCTGCGTTGTTCTTTCCCTCTTTTGTTTGCTTTTAACACATAGTATAAGGAGGCATCCTTTGATTCTGAAACCGAGGTRTAAATTATTGGAATCTCATTCTCTTCACACTTGACTTCAGAGATGCTCCACTACTGTCAGGCCTGGGGATGAAAGAGAAGAGGATCAGGCCTGTGGTTGCTGTCCCCTCTCCTTGCCAAAACTGGGGTGATCATGTTATTAATCACATCTAAAGAATTTTCMCGATGAATGAAGTTTGAGAAGGGTAAAAATGTAAAATGGCAACAATGCTGAGCTCATGATAATGATAGGAAGAAAGAATAAGGAAAGCCTGGTTTTCTTTCAGGGCTTAGCACATCTTCATGCTCACCATGTCATCCATCGAGATATTAAAGGACAGAATGTTCTACTCACTGAAAATGCAGAAGTAAAGCTGGGTAAGTTTCCTTAAATGTGTGTTAGAATCCTGTGCATTAAAATTTTAAAATTTCCATCTTATCTTGGAAAGAACCTTCAGTAACCCAAGGCAGTAGCTATGTCAAGCAGTGTTAATGGTTTGTGGTTATGAGGTGGCTCTCTGTAGAAAGAGCTGAAAAGACATGACATGTTCTGCAAGGTTGTCACTCACAGCATGCCGGGAATACAGCTGCTTCTGGGAAGTCAAACACAGAAGCTGTCTAATGGGTCACAGCACTACCAGGCCTTCACAGCCAACTCCCAGCATACAAAGTTGTTCTTGCCCTTTCACTCAAGATGACTTTAGAAAAAAACATGTTTGGTGAATAAATTCTGCTAATCCATTTAGCATAGGAAGTGGTTTTAGAGATTTTCGTAAATCTGACAATAGATGTTAAGGCTCTGATGTGAAACTACTCATGTGCAGGGGCTATCACTGAAAAGTAGCAGTTACTAATAGTCATCTCCCAAGAACGTTTGAGAGTTTACTCATTTCCTTTTCYATCTGTGACATGTCGATGTTGACAACTTCTAACTTTCTAAGACCAAAATCGAGTACGTATCTCCCTTGCAGTGTACGTCTGTCTTATGTTTCAGGAAGACATCACAAAGAGTGGCTGGCAGTAATTTAAAAGGAGCAGTCTCAAGGAGAACACCTCTCATTTTGAATGCTCCTTATCCCCCCTCTCTTTTCTTTAACTGAAAGAAATCACTGTAGAGTTTGAGAACAAAAATAATAAACATTTCCTATGGATGTAGGGTAAGACACTAGGCTGGAGGAAAGCAAAATAGTACTTTAAACCTTATTATGGTTTAACCTTAYGGTGAAATCCTGACTTCACTGACGTCAAAGGGAGTTTTGCTGTTGAGTTCAATGGAGGCAGGATTCTGCCTGTCACCTCCTTGTATGTACCAGCTTTCACTAGTTGTCTCTTGAAACTGGCAAGTTGTTGGGTTTTGTGTGTGTGTGYGYGCGTGTGTGTGTGCGTTTACCATCTGGTTTAGTTACTAGTGCCACTGCTCTTCACATGTTTGAGAAAAGAACTAAACCTTTCTAACTCTGAGTTTAGGTGGGTAAAGATGAGTCAGATTTACTAATTACAACAGTAAAAGAAAAAAAAAAAAGTGTTTCCAGGGAGATCTAGCTCAAATGCCTCTTAAAGTAAAGAAGTTTGAAAGCCTGGAAGTCCTCAGTCCAGTTGCATTCCACGTCAGCGTGTTATTTATAAATTACTTTCACGTTTCCCTTTGGAAGTACAGAAGGCATAATGATTCCAAAGGTCAGGTCCACCTTATTATTAGAGAAGATTTGATAAACAGGCACATTAAATTATGGTAGTACAAATTATCATTTTATGTAGATGATCTGCACTGAGGAWCCATAGGTGAGAAAATTGGCTCCTTGATGGTAACAATAGGGCTGATTTCCTTCCTGTCTTTTCCTTCCCCTGTTGTTTTGTCTTCTCTGTGAATAGCACTCACGCTGTCCCCAGTGGAACCAACTAGTRTATTCTAGAATTTTGTTCAAAGAATAATAATATCACATAATTATTGGTTGTGTGGGCCCTCTTCATATCTGAAGAAAACCATTTTGCTGTACACTCCTGATGAGAAAGTAATGTCCATTCAGCACGAAGAGCACCACAGAACTCTCTGGTTATGATGAATCTAAGAGCTGAATAAACTAGTATAATATCCAGCCTGTTCTAAGATAGGGCTTCAACATACAAATGCGAGGAAGCAGTTCTTCAAAGCAGTTCAAAACCAAGTGCCAGTGATATGAGAATTCTTTCCAACTTTAACAAATGGCCTTGTTAGACACATCTAATTTTCTCATGTTCATAAGTATTGTTTTTCCTTTCAGATAGTAGATGAAGATCTTGAGTCCTCTTCAATGTAGCATTTAGACTAAGCATAACTTATTCTGTAATATCTTTGTAGAACAGTTCATGTCAGTTGTAACCTGACTGCTAGATTTACCATGTTGTTTATTTTCTCCGTGATCCTTCTGTCAAAGCAGAGCAAAAAGCAGTTATGTTTCAGCTGCTGGACACCATGTASTGCAGGAACTCAAATATGATATGTGTTGAAGCCCAACGGTTTAGTATCTAAACAGTTTGAAAGTAACTGAGCAAACTTTACGTGGATACAACTCTGTTCATTTCTTTACCTCTGCTTGGCTTTTCAGTGGATTTTGGCGTAAGTGCCCAACTGGATAGGACTATTGGGAGGAGAAATACGTTTATTGGAACTCCGTATTGGATGGCACCTGAGGTCATTGCTTGTGAGGAGAACCCAGACTCTACATATGATTACAGAGTAAGTGTTACAAATCTGTGTAGGGTAGCAAAGCATGCAGGTTGTTGCTGAAATCCTTTTCAAGCACTGAACTTGAAAAGTTCAAGCTTCCCTCCTTTTAAACCGCAATAGTATTGTAACTGTACAAATAGAATGTAATGTAATGTGTGGGTGGTTGTTTTTTGTTTTTCTTTTTCTAAGAATTGAGTTTCACTATGACTACCTTTGTGAATTGTTAATATGTGAAAYACACGTCTGTGAGCTTCCTTTCAGTGCAAAAGTGCCATATTCTGATATAAGGAGTTTGCTGGTCAGGATGGAARACAAAGGGTGAACTTGGGAAGAACGCTTGAGAAGTGGTGTAGTAGCTAGTATGGCTGGGTACTGCTTTCCTCTGATAGAGCTATTTTACTCTGTATTCAGCTATAAATCATGAGTAAATTGACAGTAATTCATATCATTTCACCCATTTATGAGCATGTGACTAACAGGTTTCTCATCCCAGAATGATTTCTGGTTGTTCACAGAAGCACAGGGCAGCTGAGGGTGGCCAGCACCGCTGACCATCGTCCAGTCCAAGCCCTGCTCAAGCAGGATTAGCTACAGYGGATTGCTCAGGRCTGTGTCTAGTTGGCTTTTGAATATCTCAAGGATGGAGACTCCACAATCTCTCTGGGCAGCCTGCTCCTGTGTTTGACCACCTTCACAGTAAAGAAGGGTTTTTTTATGTTTAAATGGAATTTTGTGCGTTTCAGCTTGTGTGATTGCCTCTTGTCTTCTCCCTGGGCACCACTGAAAAGAGTCTAACTCTGTCKTCTTTACTCCCAAATCATATATTTATACATATCAATAAAATCCCCCCAGCCTTCTCTTCTCCAGACTGAACGATCCCAGCTTGCAGCCTGGAGCCTCCCAGCTCCAGTCCCTTAATCATCTTTGTGGCCCTTCACTGGGCTCACTCCAATATGTCCTTGTTTTTCTTGTGCTGGGCAAACCAGACCTGGACATAGCGCTCCCGGTGTGCTCTCTCCAGTGCTGAGCAGGGGGGAATAATCACCTCTCTCGACCTGCTGGCATCGCTCTTCCTAATGCAGCCTAGTCTTCACTACCAATCTCTCAAGCAGAAAAGACTGAGATTTATTGTTATATCCTTACGGTTGCACTGGTTAAAGAGTCCCTGAGCTTGTTTTTGCTCCTGTATGAGCACRTGCTGGATATCCTCTTAATTGGTGTCAAAGAAACAGTTTCTGTATTCTTCTGGGGTGACCTACATGCTCTGCAAACCGCATACCAATGACAGCTATCAAATGCTTTTTTTCTGGTTCTTCTCCTACCTATTATAATATTCTGATACTTCTCCAGAGAGACTTAACAAATGTTATTCTTTGTCCTCTGGCCTATCCCCAGCAATGTTGTCTGTCTACATTCACCATGCAGGTTGTTTTCCAGGAATGACTTTCTGGGCAGCCATTCTCTCCAGGCCCTCTCTTGGTTTGGATGCTATCTTTGTTGCCACTTTGCACCTCTAATTCTARTTGTGGCTTCAGAAATCTTCTGTTATTACTTCCATTTTCTACTGAATCAGAGGCTGTAATTCTCAGTTGTTAAGACCTTCTGTGCTGCATTGGCAGTGTGAAGTTACGTTGTGTGAATGGCAGTCATGACCAAAGAATGTTCTTGGATTTTATTTTATTTTTCATACCATATAAATCTTATGCAGAAACCTCAAGAAATGAATCTCTTGTCTTCATTCTCTGTCCCCAGTTGATTTTCTTTTCAGAATGTGTTCTTTTCAGACTACATAAGCATTAGGGAACTTGCACCCCTACTTTTTGAGGTTTCCTTGCCTTGAATAATAAACACAGTTAATCTGCTTGCATTTATGTCTTTATGCCTGCTTCTGAACAGATTCTGCAGATGGTAGTTTAAAACCGATCAGCAAAGGGTTTTGGAAGTGCTGATGTGGACAGTGCTGTGACTCAGAAGGTGGCAAGAGCTGGTCTTTTTTACATAGATTTGTACTGGATGTGATGAGAAGAGTAGCAGGAAGCCATTCTTTGGTGTCTGTAACTTCTTGTTGGTCCAGCTCTGATGAAAAAATGATAAAAATGATAATAAATGAGTAAAAACAAATATGCAGATGTACATATATGCAGGTTGACCTTTACAAACACAGCTATTGCTTTCCCTTTCACCTGGCTGCCCCTCACACTTTGAAATCCCAAGCCAAATTCTCTGTAGCCTGCTTGTTTCTCCCATTTTCCCTGAATACTTGTGCGATAGTCGTTCTTTTCATGTTTTTTTAGAAGACTTTCTCTTCTCGTTTTTAGTCATTTATTTAATAACAAGTCAGGATCCTGAATCTATTAAATTTCTACAAGTTTTGTTCTCAGATCCCTCAGCAAACTATAACAGAAACTGTTTTTCAGCTTGCATAAAGCAGTTCAGAGCAGCTGGACTGAGAAGGCACTGTCGGTAAAGTCAAATTTAGATAGAGGGCCAGGTCTGATATGAGCCATCATTATGTCATATATACAATCATACTCACATGATATGATGCACCATCATGTTCTTATGGTGGTATATGGCTTCTGATTTTTGAATGTTTGCCTTCTGTCTATCACCCTCCCTTTTAAAAGACAATTTTAGAGAAACCCCACATGTTGATTTGGTCATGTCTCTCTYGTCTGGCTACATTTAGACATGGAAATAGAAAAACAATGCACACGATTAATCAGGTGGAAACCTGCGAAGTTTTTACCTTCACTAGTAGTGTTCCCAACTTACCTTCCATAATCAGAGCCTGGCCCTTAGCATCCAGATAAGTTGAAACTCCAGACTAAGGCAACTGAGCTCAGCGTATACTGAGGCGTAAATCTGACTTGCCTGATTGTGCTCTCCTTTCATGTGCCCAAAAGCATGCAACTGGAGACTTTGTAGATAGGAAAAAGTCAGACCCTGGGCCTGACTATAATTTCTGCTCCATCAGTGTAGAAACTCAGGAATGACTACTCTGAACTAAGCATTAAGACCAGAATTTTACTGGCCTAGAGCAGGGGTGCAAGGGAGGTCCTATCTTGCTGCCTTGTCACAGCAGTTTAAAGACTTGAGACATGTTTTTAACGGTGCCTGCTATATTCTGCATCTTCTTTTTTGAAGGCAAGAGGTTTGCATTTTGGGTTTGGCTGCTTAAATGATGAATCAGCTATTCCGTGGTACATGGGAAATGGAAAGCTTCTGACTATTAGCACATTTCCTAAAAACTCAGTAGGGACTGGGAGGGAGCAGAATGTATGTCACTCTCACACTAAAATGACCTGATCCAGAAGAAATCTAGGAAAATTTCAAAAAAAAAAAACCCAAAAACCCAAAATACCAAAAAAACCCTTTAAATGCTGCAAGTTGCAATGTGCGCTGTTTCTTTTCCTGCAGAGTGACCTGTGGTCTCTGGGAATCACTGCTATTGAAATGGCTGAAGGAGCTCCTCGTAAGTGATTTGGTGTTGGGGAGGGGGGGCGTTTCTAAGCTTCGGGAGCACGTTCAGTATTAAAATAGCTCATGCTTGACTAATACACAGATGTACAAAGTTCTGGCTGTATCTTTCCAAATAATCTGTGACTTTTTCTCATTTGTGCACCTTTGCTTTCTTCTACCGTTCAAGTTTTGGCTTCGTRTTTTCATTCCTTGCCTTCATTTCCTAGGGAAACAAGAAGTTTTTTCCTAGAGCTTATATTAGTGTCACTTTGTACATCACTGCATGTGGATTCAGATAAGCAAAAGGGATTGACATATTAGCGAAAATATTTGACAAGAAAGATTTTAGTTTTAAGTCACTTTTAAAAGAAAAAAAAAAAGGCAGTGGGGGAAGTTAGGCCCAATGGTTAGATTTTTACTCTGGGCATGTCTTGATTTCTCACTGCTTTTAGGGTGAGTACTGTATTGGCTCATGGGCCTGCTTGGATCCATGACCACGTCCTTGGTCTCAGATTGCCCTAGTTTTACAGCAGACGGGCTGCTGCTGCTCTTGCCCAGGGAGGGAGACCTTGGCGGTGGGGGCGCCATCGGGGTGCTGGTGCACATCCTGCAGCGGGGCTGAGAAACGAACCTCCCCTCCGGTGGCAGAGCACGTTGGGAGGTCCTGGCCCGCCGGTGGCCGCGGGGAGCCTTGGTGGGACGCCCACAGCGCCGGCTCCATCAGGTGTGCCTCCAGCAGAGACGGCCGCCGCAGGCGGGATGCAAGGGCCTTTTTCTGTTTCCGTGAAGGACCCATCATGTTGCCCCAGTGCCCACGGAGCAGGTCCGTGAGCAGCCGGTGAAGATGCGGTGGGGTATGCGGTCACCACTGAGACCGGGGGTGGCATGGGTTGTGCTCTGGCCTGAGCTCAAGAGCACGTAGGCTGTGTCTTTAGAAACGCTCTTGGCTGTTTTCCCATCTGACCTGGTTTCTGACAGCGCTCAGGAGCCAACTGGAGTTCAGAAACATTTTCATACACTGTGTTTCAGCCGAGCTGAAGCTTAATCCTGAGGCACACGAACCTGCAGGCAGTTTTCTTGGAGAGAAACCTTAAAGCTTCCCGTGCTAATTCCTTGTTCCACTTATATTCGATGTTTTCACTAGTTTTGTCAGGGAAATTTAATGCATTATATATTGTTGCATTGTGCTTTGTTTCCTTGTACTGCAAGAGTGCCTGGGACACACAGTTATAAAGCAGCCTTCTTCTGCCCCCCCGTCCCACTGTACTACCTGCTGTTACAGATTAAAGAAAAAAAGACTCACAATCCAGATGTGAGAAACAAGAGAACAGGTGGATACTGCCAAAGACAGGAGTGTGAGGCAGTAAGGGCCAGGCCACAGTCTTCTCGCTTTTACTAATTCTGCACTGCTGTAAATCCATTGCTTTTAAGAGGATCACTGCTGAACACCTGTATGCCTTAAGAAATCAGCCTCCTTATAGTTCCTATGCATTATCATTCAGTAACTCTGATTTGAGAAGGAGGTCCTCTGACCCTTGACATTGCTCTTATACATCAGCCACAGACAGGGCATGTTCATTATGCCGTACAAAATGTCTGGGTGTATGAGATACGGCAGAATTTACATTTTTCAAGGTTCTTTGCAGCTTCAGCTTTCTGCAACAATAACACCAAATAGAAGCACATTGGGCTGGAAAGAAACCAGTATCTGAATGCATTGGTAGGATCCATTGCAGATTGGCGAACAGTGGTGCTCAAGCTCCCAAAATGCAGAACAGATGAAACATGCTAAGTCACTATGTTTTGCTCCAGTGACAGCTTATCAGCTCCTTGAATTGCATCAGGTTTTCTTCTTCCTCCATTTGCTCCTATGCTATGAACTACAGAGCTAAGAGTTTGGTTAACATTTAGCTTATTATTTATCTGAACCATAAACCAGACATAGTAAAATAGATATGTGTTTTGATCCCAAGTTTAGCTTGTATTTAGGTAAAACATTCTTTGATATACTAGCGAGGCAAGCTTTTTCATGACCCACTGAAGCCTTATATATAAAAAATACAAAGGAAGTTGCACTCACTGTTGCCATGCAGCCTTTCTTCTGATTAAATCCCCGTTAATTGGCAATAACAACATATTGTCATGAAAGATTTCTTGTACTCTAAGACTTTATTTCTCGGCTGTAGCATGTATGCCATTGACTAACAGGGAGGGCCGGTGGCAGGCGCCCTGATGTTTGGAGCTGGGGACGTTCGCAAAGGACTGGGGGAGGAACTATTTGGGCACGGGAATTACCCTGGCAGGGTCAAAGCGATCAGAAGCGGGGAGGAATGCGGTGGGGGTGGCGTGTACTCTTTAATGGCTTGTGGTTTCCCTTGCAGCCCTGTGTGACATGCACCCCATGCGAGCGCTCTTCCTCATCCCCCGGAACCCGCCCCCAAAACTGAAATCCAGAAAATGGTAAAAAGATGTGTAAACTGTGGTTTTGCAGCTTTGGGCTTGGGAAGATTTCTGAGTTCTGTTGTCCAGGGACTATGATATTGTCAAATCCTACAATGAGCCACAAGGTTTTCCCTACACTGTTTCRGGTGCTGGGGTAAGCCGCTCGTGCACGTTCGTTTACCCTTGGGAAGCAGCCTCGTTCTTCTCAACTCGGGCTAAACAGCAGCAGTCAATGCAGTCACTAAAGACTGGCATGGCTGGCTGAAATTTAGTTACTGGCAAGGCTTAGATGGGGCTGTCTGCGGTCAGTGTTTTGTCAGGACACTTTAGTGACGTTGGGGGTTAATGGTAGTCATTGTGGCATAAGGAGAGTTAGTTTCTCTTTTAAATTTGAAGTATAATGAAAATCTTTGCCACGTTAGAAGGATAAGGGTACTTTTTGAAAGAGTTGTCGTGTTGGCCAGATTGTGATCATGTTGATACTGATGTAAATTCAGAGCGCCTCCACCGAAATGGGTCTGGTGTGGAGTTTTCTCCATCACCCGGCCTCAGCTCTGGGAGGTCGAAGGTGGCACATGGGTAAAACTTGCCTTTGGTTCATGCAGTTCCAGTGCAGAAGGAAACCTTGCAAATCTGGTGCTTTAGGTCACTCAGGGGTAGTGCCTGGCATGCAAGTGGAAAAGGATTATTGTTTTCCCCCGTTTTTCTAACTTTTTCAGGTCAAAGAAATTTCTTAACTTTGTTGAAAGCTGCCTCGTTAAAAATTACTTGCACCGTCCATCCACTGAGACCTTGCTTAAGCATTCCTTCATCCGAGACATGCAGAATGAACGGCAAGTGCGCATCATGCTGAAAGACCACCTGGATAGGACCAGGAAGAAAAAAGGAGAAAAGGGTAAAGTGGCAAAAATAAAATAAAAAGCATGCTGACAATAGGTCCTCTTCCTACTTTTAGCAGCAGAGCACAAGACGGATGTAACTGAAATATTGGCACCACTAAAACTGTGGGAAGTTTTGTCACTGATGGTGGTGGGGCCATTTTGAAAATCTTTTTGCCAAAGCCCAGATCCTTAATGGTGTTTAAATGCTAAAGTCTTTGGAGCCTGACTGACCCTGATTTCATTGAAAATAACCCTAATGCTAATGTGATCAGGGAACCCAAATAAGGCCTAGGCCCCTACTCTTATGAGCATCTAAATAGTGTTCAGCAAGCCTTTCCTAGTTTCTTAGTTCATCCATCTGTCTACTATCCATTTAATTTACCTACTGCAAGTCCATATAATTTTAGCTTGTGAGTTCTCTGAGGGCAGAAATGCTCTTTAAGCCTCTTGCAGTGGAGTGCACGAAAGAGTCCTTGAGAACGCCTCCAAGTTCCAACAAGATGCAAATGAGTATAATGAATCGTCTGTTTTGCAGGATGGCTGAAAAAAAAGCAAGCATCCGAGTTTGCTGCAAATGCTAGCCTTATTATTCAGAGCAAAGCCTGCAAGAAGCAATGTTGGAGTGTGTGATACTGGCGTAAATGCCTGCACGCTGCACACTAATTACTGTGCAAAGTGGAGAAAGAGCTGTAGCCTGTTGACCAGTCATTYTCCCTTCCCTCTCTTGCCCCCTCCTCTTTTGTCTATATGATACCTGCAGAGGAGTATCGTGAAGATTATTGACTGTGAGAGCAAACTGGGAAAGCACTAAAAAGTTGGAAAGTAACATATAAACTCTAAGTATTGATTTGACAACTGCAATATTGTTATTTAAAATGAAACTGCAGTTGCAGTGTAGATTTCCTGACTCAAATAATAATAGTAAATTCCATGACTTCTTTCAGCTGTGGACCTCAAAACACATTCGAATGGAAAGACAGCTTATTAGAGGTTTTCACAAATGCACTTAAGAGGAAAAACSTAATGATAACAATCACTTAATGCTAGATAGTTATATTTAGATCTGAAAAGTGCTGTTTTTAATCTGGGTTTACAGAAGGCCTCAATTTAGCCATAAAACAGGTTTACAATAGCAGAGAAGGACAGTAGAAGTCCCTTATGTCCTATCTTGATTTCATTCTGAAGGAACCTCTCTGCTAATGTTATTATGGAGGTTGGATTTTTCTGTGGGTTTAGTCTAATTTACTTCAGATTATGGAAATGGGTTAGATTCATAAAACCCATGTAGCCATTCACAGGGAAAAGATTTTAGATGGGAGTGTGTAAAGGGGCTGCCCACTGAAACATTATCTGAACTAGATTTTGAGTTACTTACCTTGATATCTTACGCTGCATCCGCTTAGCCTCCTAGTGCAACCTGTGGCTCTTAAACTCCTTGTGAGCTGCATGTAGCTCAGAAGGAAAGTTCAAGCTAATACCTTAAGTAACACCATCCTTCACTGGGATTTACATATTGTTCTCTTTTTTTAGAAGAAACGGACTATGATTACAGTGGAAGTGAGGAGGAAGATGATGAGCTGAATGAAGATGAAGGAGAACCAAGGTTAATTTTATTACTGGAATATGAAATTTGCCTAGCCAAGCTGTTCTGCTTGAAGGCAGCTCTCCTCAGCCAGATTGGCTTTTTTAACTTATTCTCAATCCCTTATCTCCTATATTCCCTCTGTTGCTTTAACTGTTTGTAGCTATCAAGTATAAATGCTGAGTATAAGATGCTGGTAATAAACTGCTTTCTCTGCTATAAGGAGGAAAGTTTAAAATGAAGGAGCCAATAATCAGCTTCAGGCTGTTTTGTAGCACAGTAAATGCAGATGCATCGCCAACACACTGGAGATTTATCAGAACATTTCAATTGCTAACACAAGACAACAAGGAATTCCCAATGCGCATTGTACGCTGTCTGCTTTAATGTTATGTTTAGTCATATAGAAACTTTCCTTTTGTTTCAGCTCCATAGTTAATCTCCCAGGAGAGTCAACTCTCCGTCGGGAATTTCTGAGGCTGCAGCAGGAGAACAAAAACCGTTCTGACCCTCATCGCCAGCAGCAGCAGCTGAAGGACCAGGAGAAGTACAAGAAGCAGCTGCTGACAGAGCGGCAGAAGCGAATCGAGCAGCAGAAAGAGCAGAGGAGGCGGCTGGAGGATGTAGGAACTGGCTTATATTGTTGTTCCACATCCCCTCACAAATAAAAAAATGTGCCAGTAGAGAGTAGGCTTGGAAAGGCAAGAAGGCTGTGTTAAACTGTCAGCACAACCTGTATTGCAGTCTTTAACCTTGGGAGAACTCTGTCGCTTGTGAACACAGTGATGTTAAATGATTTTAAAAGGCCTCTGTCCTTTTCCTGCTGACAGCCTGCCCTGAGCTTTGGGAGCAGATCACGTGGGGCATTTCGTTGGAGTGTGCTCTGTGGGGGGAGCCCAGGCCAATGGGATGAGAGATCCCATTTTCTTATGTGCATTGCCCAATTCTGAATCTGTCCTTCTGATCCAGAGTCCTGGGCCTGCATCTTTTTAAGAGGTTACAAGAGAGCTGCCTTCTCAGCTGTCTGACGCCCTACGCTGTTGCAGGCGTTGCTAAATCACCAGCATGTCTCTTACTGTGAGTGTCTGATGATATTCAAGCATGGGCAAACACTCCAGAGCTGGCATTGGTGAAGCATAGTGCTGCTCCAGCAGAACTGGGGGACTCTGGAAAAACCCTTCCTTCTCAAAACGACAGGAAGGCATTTGTCATTAGCTTAGCTGCCAGTTGCCACGGAAAACTCAAATGCCCAAAATGAATGGCCTTGACTGCCAAAAGGACAAAGGTTTTACATCAAGCATTTGACCGTTATTGTGGTGGCAATTTGTGACTGTCTGCTCCTGCTGTGGTGGGTATGAGGTATCCCCTATTGCTGATTGCATATCAGGAAATGGACCTTGTGGTTAATGAATACCGGCATAAAGAATTGGTGGGTACAGAAGTAAAGCAAAAATAAGCAATGTTATTTCCTGGCCCTTATCCAGCATCAAAGGCGAGAGCAAGAGCTCCGGAGGCAGCAGGAGTGTGAGCAAAGGTGGCCAGAGGCTAAGGCCATTCAGAGGAAAGAGGAGAGGTGTAAAGAGGACAAAAGGACTGTGGAAGATGAACGGTGCATGGTAGATGGCCAGAGAAAATCAGAAAAGAAGCAGGTACAAAATGAGCRTTTACTGACAGCAATTCACAGCTCCCTGCTCCGGTAGCTGATGTCATTCTCCATTCCCTGAGGGTGTTCCCATCCTCTGAGTCACAGACCAGAGGGGGACTTTTAAAAATGTATTTACTGCCTCTTGTTCTCCCATTCATCCTTCCTTCGAGTTACTTGCATGTTGTTGAGTCACCCTCTTATCTACAGCAATGGTACTTCCTCTCCCATGAGCATGGTACTTTCATCCCTGCTGTTCCTCCTTGCTGAGCTGGTCTTCAGTTGCTTCAATATGATTTAAAATATCTTTATCCTGGAAGCTTCGAGCATCAGCTCAACTTAAGCTTAAATCTCCAGCATCTCTAGTTTGTCTTTGGGTTATAACCAGGACCATCTCTTTTTCAAAAATGAACATGAAGTGGGGGGTAATTTTAATGCTGAAATCTCATTGTCAGGTCACTTTGGCCGCAATGTTTTCCTAATGTTTCAGCAGGCAAACAGATTTGTAATCAGATAAAAGCATGGAGTGTTTGATAAGGCCCTCTGTTTTTTAGGAAAAGTAAAGAGAAAAATATAATTTTCTTTTGTGCTGAAAAAAAGCCAAACTCTTCTGTCAAGCTTTTCTGTCAGAAGCCAAATGCAGTCTGTTTGGGGTCATTTAATGCTTCCTATTGCTCAGGGATCTGGCTATTCAGTCAGCCCCTGCTGAAATTCTGCTCACTTTTGTTCTTTTGAAAATACCACAGCCAGTATTTCCAGCAGATTCAGTTGTCCTCCAGGACATTGTTTCCTTTGAGGTTCACCACTTTTTCTGTACTTTCAGAAAAAGCTGGAAGATGTGCAGCAGCAGCACAAGAAGGTGCATCGAACTCTCCCCAAAGATCAGACGCAGCTTCTGTCTCTCCAGCATGACCACAGGCAGAAGAAAAAGGAGCCTCCCAGGAGTTCAGTTTCAGCAGCACATTCTCCACCAAGCAGCACAAGCAAAGAGGTATYGTCTCGCCCAATGTAGCGTTTTGTCATAGGTACAGTTCGTAATGCTGAAGCAGAAAACAGGCTGGCCTTTAAACCTAAATCTGGGGCTTGACCTGTGTCTTCCTACGCATGTGTATTACAGTAAAGCCTTTCGCTCCCATTAATGTGGAGGATAAGGGTTGGCCTCTTTTCATTCCTATTGCACTTCAGAGAAGCATTTGACTGTGGTGAAGAGGGAAGCAAGATCCTTCTGCTGGTTAGCCAGGTGTCATTCACTTGTCTTCCAAAGAGGAATCACTCAAGGTAGCATCATCTGAGGTTTAACAGATGTCTTAGCCTGATTTTAGGGTTCACAAGATAACCCAGGTTCAGAACTGTGTCCTGCTTTCCAAGCACAGGTCTCTGTGCCCCTGAGGTCCCATTGTGGTGCCTTTTCTTGTTTTTTACCTCCCAGGATTTTAGGTATTTCAGAGTTGATGGATGTGGGGTAGCCATATAGTCTTTTTTTACATATTTTAAATCTGTTTCATTCCCTTTTGCTAATTCTGAAAGTATTTCTGCCCACCAACTTGTTCTGCTTACTGTTATCACATTGTGAACAGCTAGGAGTCCATTTCACATATGTTATCTTGCAATTCCTAGCATTTTCTTTTTCTTCTTATATACCCCCAGCTTTTGAGTGTAATTCCACAGCTGATGGGACTGTTGCTTTCCTAAAGCGAAGGACTTTGCTTGATCAGTATCAGAAATCTCAACAGCTTGCAGATCCCTCCTCAGGGATAGCTGTGTGTTTGTAGAATATTAGGTGTGATAGAGTGAATGCATTCATAGGAAAGCATCTGCCCAAAATACCCAGAGAAAGGCTTTGAGGAGAGACTCTGCATACATGTGTGTAGGAGGGATGCAGAGTCCTGCTGAAGTCTCTAAGGAAGTGCCTTCTTTTGATGGTGACAGTTTGTGCTTGTGTCCTGTGACCAGCTCTCCAAGGTGAAATTTTCTATATTGATAAACAGTTAAACAGTTAACTGTTTTGCCACAGTTGTTGAAATTATGCATTTTAATAACTGAATAGAATCTGCAAACAGCTAAGCAGTGATATGAAATCAAGATGACAAAAGATACTAAGCCCCTTGTTAGAGTAGCTGTCTGTGAAAACAAGAGACTGTCTAATTCTGTTTGAAGTACAACTTAACTGTCTAATGAATGCCCTAGCTCCAAAGGGTTTGTTGCACTGACTGATTAAACAAATCATTACTAAAATTTGAATTAACTCTTTTTGAAACCAGTATTTATACAAGGAGGAGGGGGGTCAGATTTTGTTTTGTTTTGTTTTCTCTTTATGATATCTTATTCCAGCTAGGGAGTAAGATGGGTCTGGATAGAGAGGCAATCCTCTTATGCTAAATGTGCACTATAAACGTCAATAGAAATGCTTTGCCTTTGCTAGGCCTTGGGCCAGGGGTGAAGGTGGGGGCGAAAATGCAACTTCGAGTTCATTTAACTTTCTTTTCTATTTCTTTTTCTTTCTTTCTTTCTTCTTTTTCTACTATTGTAGCTAGAAGACAAAAGAACCACAAAATGTCAGCTCAAATACTCATTTCTAGTTTTGGCAAGTATTTTGTAAATGACAGAAGAACTAAATGTATTATGGAATTTTTTGTATGTAGTCACTGTTAACTTTTAATTTAGGGGTGAAATAAAATATTACTAGTTGCAGATAAGTTAAGCTCATTTGGAAACAGTATAAAAACAAAAGGAAAATCACATAGACTCTTAAAAAGTACTGCCTGCCTTTTAGCTTCACAGTACTATGCTGTTGTTCTTATGGCTWCCATAATATACTCTGGTTTTGTGGACAAATTCTTTTAAAATATCATTTATATAATCTCAAAACTTTTTGGAAGTTACAGATCCTTCCACTAAAATCATAATTAGTGGAATAGGGCTGCATTTTTTGGTTGAAATTTGAGACTTTGTAACTATGTCAGCAGTCAAAATTGTTCAAACAATTCAAAAATGTTTAAAAGTTTTGACCATTTTTAACGGTGATAACTCAGTGAATTTGGTCTTGTTAATACTGATCTTCCCCAGTTTATTAACCAAAGAAATGCCGGTTTCTACGTGGGAGAGATCTATACACTGATGGAGATAGCCTGCTCTCCTAGAGTGTATTCTTTGCGTAACTTTTAGGGCTCTGTGGCATTTGTAGGGCTGATTATTGATATATGAAAACTTTCCAAAATTATTGTTGAGTTGAGACATCAAAAAACCAAAGCCAAAAAACAACCTCTCTTCCCTTCCAAACCTCAAGTTCAGTCTTTGGGGCCACAGAGCCGCCTTTGGGGAGCTGCTCATCTTTACTGTCGCACTTGTCCTGTCGCGGGCAGGTCAGAGCGGATTTTCCCTGGTGTAAGCAGGCGTGAGCTCGTGCTCTGTGCTGCATCTGATCCCCTGGTGCAGGACCTGATAAGCTGAGAGGAGAGGACTCTTAGCTCAGGTTTGACGTCGCACTCGTTCGCTGCCTTGGTGCCTGGGTTGGAGCTGGAGCCAGTTCTGGGAGCCCAAAGTGTAGGCTGAAGGAGCTTGCATCTGGACCATAACATACTGTGTGCAAGTACCCTTTGAACACAGATGTAGCAGCTAAATTATTTCTAGCTTAGTAAAACCACTCTATTTTTTACATTTTCTTTTTTGCTTATGGTGAAATTTACCTTCGGTGTTAGGAGTTGCTCAAACCTGGCCTCAAGAGTAGTATAACCACTGAGTTCACTGGGGCTAGGATTTCTTGGTATTTGGCTGTGATTGCTTGTTTTTATAAGTCTTGCTTCCAGTCAAGATCTGCGAGACTAAAAGGATTCATTTTCTGTCTCCTCAGCAGGTTCCTTGACTGTGTTCAGAATATGCTTAACTTCCTGACATAGGCACAGACATGCAGATACAGTGAGAGATACCATTACAAATGCCCGTCCAGACACAGACCTGAGTGTGAGATAGCACTAATCTCTAGTTTGCTGGATAGAACTGTTTCTAGGCTGCTGAATCACAGGATATGCTTAAGATTTATACTAGAGAATGAGAATTAGTTATGTTGAATGAAACCAGAAAGAACAGTGAGGTCAATACCATGGGATAAAGATTTTGTAATTTGCAGAGCCCTCAGGAAATGAAAGGACCGGTATTCCTTCTAGACCATTTTCCTCAGTCTTTTTGCATAGTACAGTTAACACACCAAACAACAGATCCCTAAAAGTGCTTTAGAGTGGAAGGCCACTTGCAGTCATATCACTGTTGTAGAAGCAGGTAATAAATGCATGGCAAAATGGGCTGAATGCTGTAAAAATAAGTGAACAGGGAGAGATGATTCCTCCTACCTAAAATCCCAGCCTGTGGCAAATGGGATGGCCTAGAATAAAGCAGGCTACAGCTGAGGCACATCAGGTGCCCCTTTTCTTTGGATGTGCCATATTGAGGCTTGCTGCAGACTGGGAAAAAGGTTGATGGAAAAAGGTAGGGTTGCAGATTAAGAGACAGTATTGACATGTATCGTGCCAGGGCTGACCTCTCCCTGACGGGGAGGTCCATCAGGCTTGACGCAGTGCTGTGCTGCTCTTGGAAGGATGTCCCAGCAGCGAAGACTGAGGCTGAGTGTGCAACTTGCTTCCTCTTCTCTCGTTCTCAGGCCGAGGACCGAAGAAAGAAAAGTGACAGCATCCAGCCTTCTCTCCAGTGGTCAGTGGTGCTTGGGCATGAAGCCACGCCACACACTAGGATGGGCTCTGGCAGTAGTTCTAGTCCTTGCACCCCCGCGATGCAAAGAGCGGTGTTAGTACAGGTATGGTATTGCTGCTCCAGATGGGGAAGAGAAAGCGTGGGGTGGTTTCTAAGCAGAATAGTAAATGGGAAACCTCATTCCTTCCACTTCCTGGCATAAATGACTGAGGACCGTGACAATCTGCCTCAGAGATTTTTAGTGCCGCCGTGTGCTACTGAATTATAAGTGGAATTATATTTAGGCATTGCAAATTGGGGTTAGATAACAGTTATTTTTTGATACTTGATGCCTGACTGTGCAGACTCTATGATATAACTCTTAGATATTTCACAGAAAGCCTGAATGAATGTGCTGTTTCCGTCCCTGGATGGTATATTATTTATATGGCGTCATAAATATTTGTGACACTTTACAAAACAAGTCCAACGCCAGAATTTTTGTCCCTGCAGATCACATACACAAGCAAGATTGTTAGTGATCTTATGAAATAATCTAAAAGCATGCAGAGATGCAATAAGGACTAGTTATCAATGCAGAGTCAGATTTTGCCTCCAGGCAGAGCCCATAAAGTCTATGACGTCCCGTTTCTATTCTTCAGTTGCTGCGTCAACACTTACCCTCTTATTGAAGAAACAGATGGTTTCAGCTACAAATGCAAGATCCCTAGCTCTCTGGGCAATGTACTTGAGGCAAAAGATCTTCTAGGGTGCACCTTTGAACAAGAGTTAATACTTATAATGTGCATATGGGACTTCTTACTTCTGAGTGTAAAGTGCCTGCAGTGGCACCATCCTTTGTGCACCAGCTAATATGCCGTCCTTCTGTGGTGGGCTTATAGGCTCAGATGATCTCTCTCATTTGTACACAGGCAGCTCTGTGCTTTCTTTCTTGTTGAGATGTGAAATATTTTAGACATATTTATTTTATATCTTCACACCTTCCAAACCAAGCTTTTCACACCTTCCTTGTTTGAAGGGGCTTTTAAGAGTTTCTCCATGTTCTTTTATGCTCATCTCTGCCGTTTCTGTGTATTTTTGTGCATTTGACAGAAGTCACCCAATATCTGTCAGTTAGATACTGATTTCTGACCTGACTGACTTGAAAAATTCTAGTATGAGAGGTAGAAGTGGTACCTGAACAGGTCACTCTATCTATACTGTGAAAACATCCTGAAAAAGTTCTACACAAGAATCCTTTTCTCAAAATATTTTAGTTCCTGCTATTTCTACCAGTTCTGGGAGAGCAGATTTAGTGTTCTCACAGCGTATCTAAAAACTCGGTTTCATTTCAACATCCTACTCTTTCACAGTGTCTGAAATAAGTAGCTTAGGCTGCAGTTTCTTTGCTCTCCAGTCTCGTGTGAGGGGACTGTGAGCATATGTGAGCGAAAGAAAAGCCAGACAGCAAATAGAAACTGAATAAGACACTGTATGTGTGAGCACAGCTCATTTCAGCTGGAAATCTCCACTTGCTTTGAAAACAAGCAGTGGCAGGAATAACCTTATTGCTTTTATAATTCCTACAGCACTTTGTTCCCGTGTTCCTTCATCCTCTCAACAAGACAGACATGCAATCAGAGCACTCATTTTGTTCTGGAAGGGGCTCAGTTGTGCTAGACTCCTAGATGGCTGAACAACTCCCGACTGCCTCTCCAGTTGCTTCTGTGTGGTTTAGTCAGTGGTGCCCAAGGCAGCACGGTATTCAGCTCAGGCTTAGATGTTCTTTGCACACAACTGTGGCCTCTTGTGGCCTAGCTTTCTAGTCCATTAGATTTCGGCGTCAAAGGGGGAAGATCAGACCCCAGAGGAAGAGGGCCTGGATTATTAGTTTCAGCTCAGCCGCTTTCAGAGCGTATCGTGATGCCTCACTGCTGAGTTCTAGCAACAAGGAGGGCCCGTGTACTTGTTCGAGCCTACTTGTGATTACAGGTTATTGCTATTATGCCAAGCTTCTTAAGCTCATTGCTAGCCACTGAAATCTTGCTTGGCATAAGCTTCTGGTGAACATCCTGCATGGAAGATATGGAAGCGCCGTAGAAATCATGCCCTCGTTAGCAGCTGCACATACTAGCCTTGTCTACCCGTGTCGAGCTCAGCGTGTCCAGGTCAGCCCTGCTTGTAGCACCACTCTTGTGTTCTGCCTTCTCTGGCTGTATTTTTCAAAGTGCTCCATAATTCCTTCTTCTCCAACAGCTAGGGTCCTCCAGAAGGGCAGGTCAGGCTTCCTGGCTCAGCTTTCCCTATCCCTTCTCTTCCTTTTATGTGCTACAATGGGTCTGTGGGAGGCAGATGATAGCTGGCTATTAGCATCTTTAAGTCAAAGCCTGCCCGTGCCTGTCCTGTTCGGGTTGCCATTGCCTGGTGGTGACAGATAAATCACCACAGACATCTGTTGGAAAAGGAAAGGCCATGTTTCATCTGATAGCTTTTCGCTGGGAAAATATTTGTGCATCTTCTCGCAACCCTTTTTCCAGGGCCTATTTATCATTTCAAGTTATTGGCTTTGTGACTGGGCTGAGTTGATGGCCTGGCTTGTAGAAGGCCACAYTGAATCACTGGAGAGCTGGTGCAAGGTCTACAGGAAGGACATTTGTATCTTAGCCTTGGATAGAGGCTGACAGCTTCCTTGAGGTGAATATTTCAGCTCTGCCACAGAAGGGGGAGAGTGCATAGTTCATTGCACGGCATTTCGGAATCTGTAGCAGCGYGGTGGCTGTACAGGGAATAATCCTGCCCTGTTAAAATGGCACTCTGTGGGTGAAAGGAGCTATGTTGTACTCTGGCTGTGACCCAGACTTCTTTGTCACCTAGGACAAGTCACTTAATCTCTTTATGCCTCAGTCTTCCTGTTGGTGCTTCTCTATTTGATAGTACATCTCCCAGCTATGTAGGGGGGTTGTGAGGAATGAATCACTATTTATCACCCTCTTTCACATTCCTTGATAGAAACTACGCTATCAAAATTTGATGCTGTTTAAAGTGATAGTGTTACTCAAGGATAATAGCACCAAGTGATATATAGTTGTTACCCTGTGATTTCACTTCCTGCTGGTGGCTGCCCTGTTACCCACGCACAAGTCAGCRCTCCAGTTGATAGAGATCATGTCAGACCGGGAGAAGCCAATCTGTAGTCTTACCTGCTGTGTTTGCATGGAAACCAGATGAACTTCAGTGCGCAGTTTATAAATCTTCCTAAGGGCTGCATTTCCTTTTGCTGATTAGCAGCAGCTGTTGTTGCTGATAGCTGTGTGTTTGGAAGTGCAGTGTGTATTAACTTTATAAAGTTATACTGCAATACGAGTGATAGGCCAATTAGTCACCTAGAGATTGAAAGACTCAAAGCAATATACTCATGAAGTTCAATATGTAAGTGCCGTGTTCATGTAGGTTAAAAGGAGCTGCAGAGCGAAAATGCAAGCTGAATTCATCACAGATGTTTATGCTGAAGAACATCTATCCAGGTTTGTCTGAGAGGCATCATCTGTCATCAATATTCTGCTCAGACAAAAATGATTTCTTATTTTAAGCTATCGCATACTGTGAGATTATATGGTACCTCCTGGCTTCCCAAATCTCTCTCAAAATGATTATACCAGAAATCTTACTCCAGCCCCTGAGATGAAAGGAGCAGGATTTCTCAGTGACTTGTACCCTACATAGTTATCTGGTAAGGGGGATGTGGGATATTAGCAGATCAGAGTGTATCATTTCCATCTATTTTGTGCCTGTTTTTTATTTGGTGAGATGCAGCACGGTGGCAGATCGGGTCTCCGGTTGTCTGTGGTGTCCTGGAATGAGCCATTCTGGGCTAACCACAGAATTTCACAGAGGCTTTGTGAACTAAGTCACTGAGTCTGTGTCCCTGCCCAGTGTGTCTCACACTGGCTAGCAGAGGAATTTAGCACACATCTGACAGGATCTCCGTTTTTTTAAATCGCTTTGTGCTTTTCCTGTAGGATTTGCTAGTTAGATCTCCTCTATTGTCTAGAGTAATGGGGCCAAAACAGAACAAGAAATTTAACAATGTTAAAATACTATCTGTACATTATATCATGGATTGATCCAGTATCCTAGAGCAGATGTACCCATAATTTTAAGAAAATTCCATTCCATATGCTGTTTTTGTAACAACACTTGCACATATCTAGCACTGTATGTAGACTTGGTTCAAATCAGTAACTTGGGCATCCCCCAGAAAGCAATGCAGCTTGTCTTTTTGAAACTTCTCACTCCTAAATCTTTTGGAGCTAACTCTAGTCACTAGTCTTTTATGCTATGTCATGCTGCGTTGCAGTTCTTAGGAAGCAAAGGGTCTCTTTCCTTTGCTCTGTTAGGATGTGCCTTTATGGTTCAAGGACCTCTAGTAGGTAACACCTCATCTATCAGTGCTGTATGCGTGTGAGAGGTGCTGCTGTTTTTTGCAGTATTACTTATTATAAAAACAGTTTAAGGCTCAAGTTTAGAATTTCTATTAGGTGTTTCCTCCCATACAAACGATTCTATCTGTAGAAGCTTAAGGAAATATAAAACAATATCATTTTAGGGAGTTATCTGAGACATTTCTGACTTGTTGTGGAGTCACAAGGTGTTGTAGGTCCTACTGAAATCATCCCCAAAACAGATGTTGCTTCTTGGCTTTACATGGCACTGGCATACTGATCTGTCTCTGCCCAAGGCAGTACATCGGTACCGCCTGTGGGAGGGTACATGGTTTGGATGCACCCAGTCACTTATACCATGATTCAGCACTGCTCACCCCTGCTTTTCAAACCAAATAGTTTTCTAATTGTCTGCAGAACTCAAAAGCTGGAATTTAGGAAGAAGCTTTAGTATCTTGTTGAAAAAGTGGTAAGGAAAAAGACTTTCTATGCACTCATAATAATAAACTTGCTATAAAACCTATTCCTATCCTCAAGATGAGTCACTTCAATGGAACACTTTGCTGTTAAAATAATTTCAGTTAACTAAAAACTATTATTAGTGACAGTCATTGCGGACAAAAAAGTGGCTTTGACAAAATGAAAGGACATGGATTATTAGATGTTCTAACTGCTGAAAAAGCTATTTTCTGTAAAGGAAGTCAACAGAACATATTATCCCAAAAAGGCACAAAAAGCACCTGAGTATTTAACCAAGGGAAATTGTCAGGACTGTTTTCCTCCAGTTAACTTTCCTTTCCTGGACTGGGAGGTTGTGAAGAGACGTTTGAATGGATGTTTGTCATCTTTAACTAGCTTTATAATTACTTCCTGTCAATATTTTAGTGATATTGAACATTGTTGCCATGAAATAATTAGTTTTGTAGAGTTATGGGGAGTTCATATAACCATGTTTTATTCTTGAAAGACTGTGTGCAGTTCTCAGTTACTGTTTTGCTTTTTAATACAGATTACCTCACTTAAAATTAATGGAGTATTAGGTAGATACTATTGCCATGCATTTGTAGTGTCTTTCACCTGAGGAGACTGGGGGGACAGGAGAATTTTGCAGACCTCAGCTGATAAATCAGTAAAATATTCCTCCAAGTCATCCTTTGGGGAAACTAAACTGCAGCTGCCTCTGGGCTGAATTGCAATAATTCGATCAGGACACAAGAGTGAAGACTTTGAGTTGGACAAAACTAACCGGCAGGTTTCTCTCTAAGGACTGCAAGTGGTCAAGACTTGCAGTGCTTTTGAGCAAGAGGCGTCTCCTGGCAGAGGTGTGCTAGCGTGTTGAAGCGCGGGTTCAGTCTGGCTCTGGGAAGGATATCGACTGGTGACGAGCTAATAGCATTCCTGCTGCGTGCGGGCGATCTCTGGAGAGCCCCCATCCTGTTTTGCATGCGAGATCTGACAAGATAAAGCACAAAGTGRTATAGCTTCAGGCATCTCTCTAATATATTTACTATTTCTCTAGCATCAGTTTGGTTCTAGCATAAAAATTCCTCAAGATGGGCCCAGCTCACACAGCATTTCTGTATAGTCTATCTCAGTCTGGTGTCCAAGAAGATTTCTCATTTCAGAGAGAATCAGTACTTTGAGTTGACATTTCTAGCTCTCTTCCTTGTCTTCCCCTTTGGAAGACTCTGGTATGATCGGTTATTAGTGTATAGAATTTAAGGATGTTTTCCTTCTCCTTTTTTTTAATACAGAAATAATCAGAGGAACAAATTTTGAGTATTTTAGCTTGAGTTTCATACTGCTTATGTGTTGTTCACTTGGAATGAAGACTTGGTAAGAAAGTAGCTTGTTTGCTGCTTTGTTTTTTCCTGATCAGGACATTTGCAATCCTAATACCCCACCAACATGATGTCATTCAAGACATTTTTTTTAAACACAGATGGTCCCAAACTGGAGCACTTGGGCATGATTGCTCGTGAGGTGTAGTCTGAGCATAGTTTCTGATTTGTTTCTTACTGCAGTCTCAAATTTGATTTTTCAAGTGACTGCAAATCTCTGTTGCAGAAGAGGGACAGTGCACCCTTATAACCAGTGGAGAGTTATAAGTGCTCCCAGATGGCAGTTTGTCCCAACTGACTGTAGGCTGACTGTGGGCTTGCAAAGACTCGTTCAGAAGTGGACATCTAACTGGAATGGATTCCTGTGATGGTTATACTATCTAAATTCAGAAATAGGAGCATTGGTGAGGTTTGGAAGAAATATACTTACTTGACATTTACTTTTTCATTAAAATTTTTTTGAAATCTTTTATTGGCAAAATCTGTTTTGCATCATCCAGTTAAGCAGTTGGCTGTGTATCACCAATGACCTATTAACTTCTCTATAGATTTAGGATGGGGAAGTGTATGTACAGCATAAATGTTTTTACTGAATATTTCTTTTTATTGTACCTTTTCATTTTGAAATATTTGTGCTTAACATGCTGAAGATCAATAATTTACTTTACAGTGAGCGAAGTAAGTAAGGCTATATTGTATGAAAATACAATGCACTTTACTGTAGGCATTTGCTAAAACCTTGATCTTGCAAACAAAATAGTTGACATCTGTGCGTTGGGACCTGTTATATGGGCAGGGAAGTGCAACTCAATATGTATTTCATTTATTTAAAGTGTGAAAATTTCCGGGCTAGTAGAGATGCATACCACAGCAGTTCGCTGTCAGATATGGTGACAACACCAGTCAGCCCTGTACAGGATGACGTATTCTGGAGTATGAGTCAAAATGAAGAACAGCCCCCAAAGGTATGTGAAATGAGGGTGTTTGGCGCTGGCTGTGGTTAGTATTGCTCAAGTCGGTTCCCCTGCAACTGAGTAGTATCCATGCGCTTGACTTCAGGAAACTCAGTGAAAATCTTATCGCTTGTATATTGACTGGCTCTCACTGATCTAGAAAGGAGCCTCTAAAGATACGAATTTATACTGATTAAGCAGATCAATATTCTGTGTGTGTGTGTGTGTACACAATATCAGTGGAATTTGGTGGATGTAGATACATCTCTGTTGTGAGACTGAGTATTTGTAGATTCCCTTTCTGTGAAGAATCTGATTTATTGCAGAAAAGCTCATTAGTATGTATAATTCAGGTGACGTTATATTTCTGTTTTTAACAGAATTCCTAAGGACAAGTGCAGAATATTTGCATGTGTGTGGGGGGTGTATTTGCATGCATGTGTGTATTTTATTTAATTTWTTTATTTTTTTTTTTACTTTGCAAGTGGTATGTGCCCTTTTTTTTTTTTTTTTGGTAGCAACATAAGGCAATTCACCTAGGAAAAGCTGCACTCAGTGACTGCAGATGTGTTTCCATGTCTGCTTTAAATATTGACCAGGAATAATGCTGACACTAGGCAAAGGTGCAGTACCACTTGCAGGCAGCGCCCTGATAGATTGCACAGACTCAGAGCAAACTGGAAGAACTTGCTGCTGACATGCAGCTTCCAGTGTTGATATCATGAAAGACCCAGCTCCAGAAGTACCACTGAAGCATTATTCTTTTATGTTGGTTAGTCTCCGTTTTGTATTGATACAGGGCAAGCATTCAGTTTATCAACTAAGTCTAAAATATCAGTAGCAAACTTAAAACATTTGATTAAATCCTTAAGGTTCCTGAAAGGACAACCTCTAAATTTTACAGCAGGGATCAGCCTGGCCATCAGAGATGTCTTTCAAGGTAAGCTCTTCTGTKTTTTATGCTTATACTAATGTTGATTTATTATCAATAGGAAAATTTAAGCCAGCTTATTAAAACCAAAGGCCTAACCTCAGTAACTCTAAAACTGACATTGGTTCATACCTCATTTAATGGCAGTTACAGTTATTTTGTCTTCTGAGTCAGCTTGTCCACTAAATAACTAACCAAATTTCTTGATCATGAACCTTAAGGAAATGTCTAAGCCAGCTTCCTTTTAATGACTGACATACCTGATTTAGAGAGAAACAAGCCTCATATAGATCATCGCCTCCTTTTCATGCAAGGTAGTTCTGTCCTCTAATGGAAAACAGTATTTTTAATATATAAGGGCTGATCTAGCAAATGTGTTTCATCTGTAATAATTCCTGCAATGAGTTGTTTCATCTGATCCAGCCTATTTGGCTTGCCTCAGTGGATTGCATGCAAGTTGTGCATCTGATTCCCTGTTAATGGGTGTTACGTTATGCAGTCATTTAAGCTCTTCTGCACTATTTGGTGATGGTATACCTCCCCTTTGCGTTAGAGTAAGTGACTGCTGCCAGCGCAGGTTACTGGAGGTCCCAAACTATTGACRTCTGGTTGTGGCGGGGGGCAGTGCGAGTGGCTCGGGCAGGCTGCTCGGATGCTCTAACAGGTGCTCTGTGGTCCATCAGCACCTGCACCTTGGTTTCAAAGGCGAGGTGGGTGCCTGGGTACTTTGGGGAGCGGGGCTTCTGTCCCCAGCTCCCTGTCTGTGCACTTTAATTACAGTTCATGAAGCTTGTGCCTGTACCTTTGCTCTGCCTGACAGCAGTTTTAGCAGGCAAATATGTAAGAGGGCTGTTGGGAGATGTATCTCAACAATTTTGTCAGTCTGCCCTTAAGGCTAGAATACTCTCTTTGTGTCCCAGGAGAAAAGACCAAGGATGCAGAAAGCTCAACAGTAAAGGGGGAGCTCCCCCAGGCTGTCTAATCAGGGAACATAGTGCTGTGGGAAACTGGGGTTGGAGAGATCGGAAAGGGAAGTAGATTAAGCTGACATAACAAATGATGTGCAGCACTTTGGAATAGTTACTCTTGATGAGCCAAAGTCAGAAATATCGCATGAAATAGCTTTCAAGTGAAGTCAAGCCCTAAATGCTCTCGACTTAAGAATTATAGGAAGCAAAGAAAAAAGGAAATATGTAGGTAGACCACAGTGTTGTGAGTGAGAAGTTTCTTGGCCTGGGATTTCTGGCTGAGCCCCAGTTTTACTTTTCAAGCCTGACAGCTTATTTTACTGTCCTATGTATTCCTTTCTCCACTGATAAGTGGGTGGTAATATATCTTCTWGGAGGGTACTGGAGCAGGGTTCATTATTTGTAAAAGCCATGAGATTTTGGAATCAGAAGTGACACAGATTCAAAGAGGCAAAGGTACATATAGCAGGATAACTTGTAATGACTTGGGACTCTTTGTAATCGCCCAGCATGAATGTCCAGAGGAAACTGTTCCCTCTCCCCTCCATCTCCTCCTCTCAGTTCTGGGTGGCCCTGCTTGGAACAACAGTGAATGTGAAGTTTGTTTATCAAGAGTATTATATCATAGGGTAGCAGCAGGGAACTCAGTGGCCTGGGAGGTCCATTCCAGTCTGTGTTCCTAAATGCAAAATTCATCTGTTTTTTGTCTTGTTTAGTAACGCTCATCAGCTGTCCCCTGGGGCGCATGTTCTGAAACTAAACAGCAGCAGTAGCTCTCCTGGCAACAAGCAGTGGGAGATGGGATCTCATCAGAGCAGCCGATCAACCTCAGGTGATTCTAAGTCAATGATTCATCAATCAAAATGTGCAGAATTCCTATCACATGAAACTGGGACTTGTGTGGGGCGTGAAGTGCTGCATTGCTAGTGGGATTTTTTTTTTAATGGTGTGTCTTCTGGTGATAGGCTTCTGATAGCCCTCTGGATTTTATGGTTCCATGTCCCTAAAATATAAACACTTCCTCTTTCAAGGCAGAAAGTGGCTGTGAACATATTTCCATAAAGAAAATTTGAATTGCCTCAATTAAGAAGTGAAAAAAAACCATCAGTTCCGTTGCACTTATGGACACTACTGAAACTCAGCAGAGCTAACATTACGGATATACACAGGCCCACCTCAATGTTAATATTCACCTGTTGGTGTTTTCTGCATAAACTTGCGCTGCTTTTTTTTTTTTTTTTTTTGCATTACCCACTAATCAGATGAGCGGTTGTTGTACACTAATATTTCTGCACTCTAATATTATTCTGGCTTAAGGAAGCATAAGTTTCTCCACATACCATGTTATAAAACATTCCTCCAGTGTCCTCTTATTTACAGAAATGGAGTGGAACTGAAAAAAAAAAGGCAAAAGTAGTTAAAAAGTAGAGATACAAAACTGTACTTTGCTTACAGTGAATGAGGCTAAGGTATTCTGGTATCACTAGTAGTGGTGTAGGGACATGGTGGGCTTGCTCATGGCTGTGCAGAGCTTTTGCAATACAGACTGGTTCCTACGACATGACTTCAGGCTCTAGCAGATGGGGACGTGGGGTGGAAGTGGGCAGCCTTGTTCCTCTATGGTTACTCCTTAGGGTGTTTGCTTTAGGTCACTGCCAGGGCAATTTCTTGTGCAGCTGTTTGCATAGTGGTGATGTTTTATACCACTTTGCGTCCAGGTTGACTACTAAAGACATGGAGAATCATGCCCAGTTAAAGGCAGGGTGGACACTTAGTGTTCTGAAACCACAGTAGTAAGCTGATGAGGTCATTTATTTTTAAACTGAAGTTCACATTGTTAATTTACAACCCTTGATAAATGAACAAATTGCTTATTTATTACACTTAAACAAGCAAGCCAATTTTGCTTTCACTAACCGTACAGAATATGAAGCTTTGCTTCAAGAAGAATCCAAAGCACACTTTAAAGTGCTTGGGGTTTGTTTCTTTTGCTCTCATGTCATTTTATGTTTGAATAATAGCATAGTGGTGAGCAATATGCAACAGCCCAGCTCAACTTTGCAGTGTCTGCATGATGTGTAATTCCTGTGCTATTTTGGCATGGGGAAATGAAAACCTCACCAGCCATGGAAAGAATAGAAAACCTCCCCTGTGGTTTAAACTGTCTGCTTGGGTTCTTAAGTGTCATTAAATTACAGCTAGTTCTGGCATACGGTGTTCCAGAAAGAGTTTGTTACTTTCCCAAACCCACAGGGATAATGAATTGGACAGGAAAGGGCTATAAATACATCAAAACTAATACTGCTGTGGAGTTGCTTAGGTACTCATTGACCAATAAGGAATTCTGAATGTTAAGCTCTTTGCAAAATGCTTGACTGCATATAACTATTGTAATAGAAGTATCTAAACGAGCAAACACAACTCCTCAGTTGTATGGGCTTGAATTCTTCCCCCTTATCTTGCAAGGAGTCCTGACGGTAGCAGTGGGATAGTCACGGAGGAAGCTGTTGAACGAGATGGATGTTGAGCTGCCTGCTGGGTCTGGGTGGCAAGGTGAGGGCATGTCTGCCTGCCCTCCCTTCGTGAGCCACTTGTATCAGAAATTGTGTGGAGAAGATGGCATGTCTCCAAGGCTGCTTGTGCTCTCCCTAGGTAGCTTTGTGGGCAGCAGGGGTATTGAAAGGGCATTTCACTTGGTTACTTGCAAGCACCCCTCCTGACATGGCATCAGCATATGCAGATGGACTCAAGCTTGTCTAGTCTAGTTTGTCTGGGTATTCAATAGCAGTGCAAGCATGTTGGCAAGTAAAGTACCCAAACTGCTAAATAGGCAGTGCACCTGGGAAGAAGCATAGTGCCGCAGCTTCCTTGTACCTGCCCTAGCTCCAGAGTATCATGAGCTGCCACTTGGTGCTGATGGGCGTGCTGGCCAGCAGAGCGGGCTCGCCATCTGTGCAGCGATGAGGGCTCTTTTTACTTACTTCCCCACGGTGCAAAGGGGAAGCAGGAGCTGAAAAGTGACACCCCATATGCCCCCAAGGTGCAGAGGGGAAGTTGGGACTGAAAAATTACTCTTCCCTCTGTTACTGTGGGAAGTGGTAAATCCTCTTCTGCTTTTAGCTTGACCACATGCATGGGGAGTGGATTTTAGTGGAGCTATTTGCACCAAGCCAATGAGGTTTAGAGAATTTAAACTTTAGACTGCTTTTGCTTTACAGTTGTCTAAAGGCCAAATCTTGGCACCATATCTATATGCTCATGAAACCATGCACCACAGGGCTAGGACCTCTGCCCCATCTCCACCACCCCTGTCTGTAGTAACGTGGGAATGTAACAGAGTGGCACCCTTGATGCTGGAATATGCCCAGCAGTTGCTGCTGTGATGAGCTGTCCCCCCTCAACAAGAGGGCCAGAGGAAGGGATTAGCATGGCCTCACCCTCTTCCCSTGCAAGCCTTGCTCTCATCCGCTGAGCTCTTTCTGGTGCACAGTGGAGTATGCTGCTGCGGTTTTGGTCTGCTTTTCTTACCCTTGCAGCATTAAACTGCATTGGTATGAACTTTTAGATAAAATATTGTGGCATCCAGAAATGCTGGGAAACAAACAAAAAGTTTTCTCTTTGCAAAGAAGAAAAAAACCCTGAGTTTGTTAGCAGGGGCTGGTGCCTGCTTTGAGTGGTAACGATATGGGCATGCCTTACTGCTCCCTCCCTGCTTCCCGCCTCTTTCTCTCCCTCTCTCTCTTTCTCCCTCTCTCGCACAAGCTTTTAAAAAGAAAATGTTTTTTTTTTTTCTGGGAATCCAGGATCAGCCAAGGCAGAGAACGCGTTGTCCCAGAACCACTTGCAGCAGCATAAGAAGTCTGAAAAACCTTCTCATCCTGGGCAGATTGCAGTAGGTCTTTCATATCCACTGCTAATTCTGTTTTGTTCATAGTTTCCATTATGGGTATGTCTGTGTAGTCAGCTCCTTTGGTGGCGCTTGAGCTTGCTAGCTAGTAAGTCCATCTGAGAGGCTGAACGTAGCCACACATCCTGCTGTATTGGTGTGTCTCATTAGCTTGCAGACCAGGCCTGATGTGTGTCCAGTGCAGATCATGGGCAGAGACTGAGGTTTCCTGCAACCCTCTGGGAATGTGTGTTGGGTAAATGTTTAGAAAGGAAGACTGTCTTTAATGTTTTAACAAGTGGTTAATCAGTTGGCCTGGAGTCCAGCAGTCAAGACCAGGCTGGTAGCCTGTGCTTATATCCAGCTTATAACCATCTAGGATACGCACACTTAAGAATGTATTCGCGTGCTACTCACTGACATGCAGCTGATGGAAAGGATGATTACTGCTTCTGTATCTTATTTACTGAGCCTTGGTGTTGTTGGTGGGGGCAGGGGTTGCCTCTCAGATAACTGGAGCTCACGAGGCCTTGTGCAAGAGCTCGTATATGGAATGGGTGGTATTTTAGAAGTTTACAGGGAGCCTGGATGGCCCCAAGGAATGCAGAGCTGGGCAGCAGGTCATGTGCAGCGTGAGGCTGTAGCATCCTAGTGGCCTCAACCTCTGCTGGCTTAAGAAGACCTTATGTTTAGGCCATTGCCAATAATGTGGGAGGCCTGTATATGAGTTCGTGTAGGACTGGGGTGTAAATGCCTCTGTGGATGTGAGCCATGGCTCTGTTAATATTGCCTTTCTAGCCCAGAGGTGCTTCATACCCAGCCTGCTTGGATACAAGCATGTGCTCAGGCCTGGCTTCTTGCAAGCCTCAGGCTAGTCTGGGACGGAGAATAAAACTCAGGCTGGTATGATCTGCTAGTACTGATGCAAAGCACTCCTTTTCTAGTACTGAAAAAGAAGTACTTCAGTACTCCTGCAAAATGTGAAGATTAAATCATAAAAGTTTGAGCTGCAAAATAACATACTGATGAAAGTCAGTCACATTTCAGCTTTTAAGAAAATCAAATGTTTTGGCTTAGGTCATTGTCCTCTGTGAAATATCCACTTGTGGTGGACCACCAAAAGTCATCTTCTTAATAAAGTTTTCAGTATGGAAGTGACAGTAACTGCATTTGCAGGGATAGCAAAATACTGCACATGCTGTTTAGCAGTGGGTTCTTACACAGCAAAAAAATCATCTGCGTCKTCTTTATTCAGAGTCCAGGCTCCTTTGCCAGGGGGAAGGACAGTGCCAATTCATTCTTAAAAGCAGCAGACTATTCCTCATCTAGTGATGAAGTCGGCAGCAGTGATGAAGATGACATGAACCACACAAGGTTGGCTTGATTTTTTTTTCCTTTTTATTACACACTTCTAAATATCTGGGAAAAGTTGGCATCCATAAGTACCTCTCCTCTGAAACTACTATCAGTCATTTATGTCAGCCGTAATTACGCAGTTTAATCTCACTATAATGAACTCCTGGCGGTCAATGTTTGCTCCATCAGATGTATGCAGTGTAATAAGCTTTGATGACTTGCTGCCTTGGGACAGCAAGGAAATGTCTTGTTTTAACTGAATATCAGTATGTAGTACTTTTATAGAGATTATTTCACATTGATCAACTTTTAAATAGAATTTTTTAAAGAAAAAAGAAAACCGTATGCTTTCATGCTAAATACAGAATACAGTGAGAAAAGCAGGTTAAACATGACCATTGTATTCAATCAGTCTGTTCACTGCAGTAGAAATAATTACCACTGAAAAGTTGATTCTTGCACCTGGGCTATTTGTAAATAGGGATGGTGCAAGCAGGATTTGACATAGTAAAATTTTGCTGTATTTTTAATATTGTTATTTTGCAAATTGCTGCAGTTACCAGATGATACATTGCAGCTTTTACCAAGTTGATCTCACAGTAACTGTTTTTCTTTAGCTCTCCTGTTTCTCTTGCTGATTTTGTGACTGACATCTTGTGGTGTTTTACCTGTCATACAAAATGTGTATTCTGCTGAGAAATAATGGAGTGTGAATAACTTGCTATTCCAAATGAAAGAGAGTAAGGAGATCAGTCAGTCAACCATGCTATTTGGAACTGCAAACAAAATTATTTTTTAATATTGATGAATGAAACTTCTAATTTTCTTGCAAAGAGACTCCCAGTTTAACTCAAGTTTTAGGATTTACTCTGAAGTGCATCACAGTACCACAGAGCTCTCTGGGACAGGACTGTTGCTCTTCTGACCTAATTGCACATGCAGTTTTGTCAGGCTTCAGGAAGAGACAGATTTATAGCACTGTTGGCAAGCTCTTGCATTGGCCTGGTACCAGTCCTTTCCACTGCGCTGCTCTGAAGGCAGAGTTTTTGTGCCTGCATATGCTTCTGATTTGCATTTTTGGAGTTCATTTTCAAAGCTGAGGGATAAGGAAGGAGAGTGCTGAAAATCTTGGAGCTTATTCAGTGCACCTGAAAGAGTGTGTAGGTCTGTTCAAAAACTTTTTCTTTTCCTGTTATCTAAAGCATGCAAATGCCAGGTCTGAAGTTCCTTCTGTAGGAGTGTTTCTGTGTGGGCTTTGGCTGAGACACCTTGGGCCAGATTTTAGTTGGCTATTGAAAAGGATCTCTTCTCTTGTTCTTAACTGACCTATGGAGCAGCTTTTAATATTCATGCTCCACCTTCTGTCGAGGTGCTTAGGAGGACAAGGCTTGGGAGGGACAAAAGCATATGCAGGAAAAGAGCTTTATATCCTCTTGGTTAAATCCTACTAGCTACACTGAGAAGGTTTGTTTCCAAGGAAGCTGGGACCAAGAGCAGGTGTCTTTCACCGGAAAAAACAACTTTTGGTGGTGTTTTTCTTTTCAATGAGATGAACCAGAATTCCTCCTTGAACACATACTTTTTTGTTTTAGGGAAAGGATGTCATTGTATGTGATCCAGCATCATGCCTGCTTGTATAGTATATATATTCCATGTCCATTTCTCTCACTCTTTGAAGAGTACTTCCTCTTTTGATGCATGAATCATTTGCAAAACCCCTTAAACACCAGATTTCCTGTGGCTTATTTTTTTATAGCTCAGTTTTCTCTCTCTGCTCTTTGTAAGCTGTTCGCTAGCAAAGTTTAAACAAGATGGGTGCATGTGTGTGCTTGGCCACCACTAGAAAGCAGGATGTTTACATGCTTTAAGATCACCTGCTTCTTGCTTTCCTGATAAGAGCATGTTCTTGCACTCATCATTGATCCTACTTTATGTCCTGCCATTCCAAAGTTTAGTATGGATGCAATGTTTACCCCTCTTGTAGGAGAGAAAAACAAACAAACAAACTTCTTCACACTCATATTAAGACAGTAGACCTCYGCACCAAACCACATTCTTTATTACTGCCTTGGCAATGTTAAAAAAACTTCCAAAACTCTTCTACCAGTTGCAATTCAGCACTAGTAGCACTGTAGAGCCCTTCACACCAGGATCCTGAATCCAATCAATTTACTAATTACTGGGAAAGAAGCAAAACCTAAATACACTTAAATGGGTTGCAGTAATGAGAGCGCTCTGGAATAGATAAATATGGAATGAAAGTATACAGAAATGGGGTCAGAGCTTCATTGGCAGAAGTTTGAGGCTGTTGCACTAGTGCATAAAACCAACAGTTTAAAGCACAAAGATATCACTGCTTGTGTAGGAGCTCTCTTAGCAGCAGCTAACTAGAAGAATAGGGGTATATCACAATATGTGCTTGCTCTATTCTTACTCTTTTCTTAGGTGTCTGCTTTTGGTTACTGTTGAAGACAGGATACTGGGATAGATGGACATTTGGTCTGAACCAATCCAGCAGCTCTTATGTTCTTCTACCTCTTTGTGCTTCGCTTTCTTTTTATGTAAAGTGAGGATGGTCACGTTGTAGAGACTGCTGCACAGCGCTGTGAAATGCCAGCGTAGTCGGTCACAGCAAGCCTCGGCGGATGGGCCCTGCCACTGCCTTCCCAGGCCCTTGGTATCAGCGTAGTGCTACTCAGCTCCTCTCCCCTTCGCAGGTGCTGCTGCTGCACCTTTTGCGGAAAGCGGGTGGCTAATGCTTGCACTCCTCAGGGTAGTGTATGAGGAGAGACAGGACAGGTTTTGAAGTAGGCACTTCTCAAAGGACTGCTCAAAGGACCAGCTCTCGCTTTCCTGACCAATGCGGTGTCTGACAGAATGATCCGTGAGCTGTAGGGAAGCAATCTCTTGAGGTGGGGAGAACTTCCTGCCGTGAGGGGTCCTCAGACTCGTGGCCGCTCAGGCATGTCCACAGACTAATCAACTTGCTTTTGTATGAGAACCTTAACATATAACTGGTGTATGTTAATTATGCTCAGTTTTGAATGTGTGTGTGTGGGTCTTCCCCCCCCTTCCCCCCCCCCCACATAGTTCTCTTCATTAATTGGAATTTGTTACCAGGCAACTGCTAAGTAACCGAGTGGCAGATTTCTCAAGGACAAGAGTACCAGATGGAATTGAACTGAAACCCCAAAGCACTGTCGCAGAACAGAAGGTAATTTGGCCATTTGTAAGGGGGTGGGTACAGCGTGTGTGGGGAGTCAGATCATTAACGTACGTGATGAACACTGCATCCATTTCTTCTGGGCAGCTTTTTCACCATGAAGTCCTGCTCAGTCATTTCAAATTATAGCTATAAGCCTTGAAAAAACGTGAACTGTTTCAGGTTTGGTGCTTCCTGTAAATATGCTTACATTTAGGTACAAAATTGTGCCTCTTTATTTGTCCTTGTTATTGACCTGGTAGTACTTTGTGATATCAACATATTTCCTGAATGCACTGGAGGAGTTGAAAAAAAGCAACACTGTTGATCATAGTCAATGTGTATTGTTGGTATTTTTAAAAACATTGGCCTTTTTTATTCCAATTTAAAGAGAAGTATCCCTTACTTTTTAAAGCGTTACCCAAAGGGGAAAAAACACTTCATCCCTACAGACTCATCAAAAATATATGTCTTCTCATATGCTGTGTTCTGGTTCCTTCCCAGCTGTAGTGTCTAGTAAAGACTTCAAGAGTCCTGTGGATTTTCCTTGGTGATAAATATTAGTGCAGAAATGATGAAGACAAACAAAGCAGAACAATGTTCTTTGTGGTCAAAAACAAAAAAATACAGTAATAAGGCTTGCACACAACGTCAGAGCACTTCTCATGTTACTGAATGTATTCTCATTTCACAGATAGGGAGAATAAATTGCTATGAAACTGTTTTCCCCACTTCTGCTAATGTGTGCTGTGGAGGAGCTAGGAGGAAAAAAAAAAGTTTCTTTTACCCCAGGTGTGATTTCTAAGCTTCAGACCCTGCTTTGGAGAAGGAATTATAAACAAGGAATCAGACCAAGCTGTAATCTCAACAGCTCACACTGTTCATCTTCCTCAAATCTAAACTGAACCTGAGCCATTATTTTAAAGTTTATTGATCCATATCAGAAATGAAAGAATTTCATTTCCAACAATTCAGAACAGCAGCGTGACAGAAGTGGTTGTGCTGCATTAAACAATTTCACCTTCATGGTCCCTCTATCTCCACCTGCATGGTTGCGAAGGAATAACAATACTGACTCCAGCCTCTCTCCAACCCCCTTTCCCAGCTTCAGAGCTCTTTCCTGGCTCTGCTGCTTGAGCCTGCCCATTTCTTTCCTGTAGTAAGAACAGCCCAATGCTTTCCCCTTCCCCTGATATCCAGGTATTGACTGCTTGAGGGAAGGGATAAGGATGGGGTCTTTGAGTCCCAGATTGGGGATGGGGGAGGATGGACGAGGGTGGAAGTCCCATTTTCTGGTGGGCTCAGGGAGGGAGTCTCAGGAGAAGAACAGACAGATGACTCCCACCTCTCCTTGCAAACATCTCTGACCCCTTCCAGCTTTTTCCCTTCTCCTCATGGAGAATCCTATCTATTCCTCCCACCTCCATTTCACCAACTACAGCGACTGTGAGTCTCCCTGGCCTCTTCCAACATCCCTTTCCCAGACCCCTCAGCATGAACTGATTTGAAGTGGTTAGGGAGTACTAAACTCCCCAAATAATTCAAAGGGAGGTTTCATTCAATTCAGCTAAACCTGACCCAAAACTGAACAAAAAAGCCCCATAATGATTTGATTTCCTGATCCCAAATACTAACACACGTTATTTTTTTTAAATAGCTAAAGTAAAATGTAAATTGCTCAGAGCATCACTTTGATTTCTAGATAATTACTTGGCTTTTAAAAGGCAAACATCTTTTATTTTAGAATTATCTACTTTTTTTTTGGATATATTGGCCAGCATTCAAATAAAGCTTAGTTGGTTTTGGTAGGTTGTTTATCAGAGTCAGTACAATGTACAGACTTGCCTTGAATTCAACCAGTCAAAAACTGTTTGAGTAAGGTGGTACATATTGCTTTGGTATAATTCAGGAGGAATTTTCTAGTATAGTGCTTAGCTCCCATCCCTTTTTACTCTCCAGTGCCTATGGCAGTCCAGTACCCTGTGGTACTAAGGAGGATAGTCTTCTGCATTGCCCTCTCCATCTGGGACAAGCTTGCTTTACAAATCCCATCGTTCTTCCTCTCAAAGTTCCTAGGACTGCTTTCCCAGAAGCTTACCCATGTGGTCCAATGACTCGGTACTTCACGGTGTCTGTGGAGAGAGTTTGTGTGATGCCTCATAACTTACGTAGTTTACAAGTATATCCTCAAAGCTGGTGGGATCCTACAAAGAGGGCTGCAGAATCAAATCTTATTGTAGTGGCAAGGCTAATACTGGATCCTACTGAATGTGATCATTCTAAAAGAAGGTTTCCTAACTCAGTAGATGTAAAGTAGCAATGAAATTAATAAGGGACTTTGAACTATACGCAGGTCCTGAATCAAGAAGTACCAACTTCTGACCTTGGTAGAGGTCAGATCTATAGTGTTAGGACAAGTCATTTGATTCTCTGTCTTAAGTGTCTCTGAGGGTGAAGTTACTTCTTTACCTACTGCTTGGGGTAAGAAACATTTGTGGAGCACTTCAGAGGTGGAAGTCTATGTTGATGTCTCAGCTGTTTGCCACATGTTTTTGTATTTTCCTTTTATTTAAATCTTTCTGTAGGGTTCATCTTTACCTGATGCACCATGCAGAGTATAATAGCACCCTCTCCTGTATCCTCATTAGTTATTGTCCTCGTTACCTGGATTTGCCTAGTGCATTGGAAGTATACCAGATGTGGACTTAACCATGTGTTCTCTTGTGCAGGACCAGATTTTAGGGAAACAAATTTCTAGCACCCAAGAAGGCCTCTGGAGTGTAAACAACCAAAACTATCTCCTGCCAGATCTCCTCCAGCAAAGCCAAGTTTCAGACTCCTCTGTGAATCAGCCAAAAGTGCCACTGACTAGCCAGGAAATTCAGAACAAATCTGTGAATAAGGTACACAATGAAATTAGATTTGTTAGATTGAATGAATTAAATCATCGTTTCCCTCCAGCCCGTAGGCACCTGAGAGTCTTTTAATTCCATCTATTCTGTCTCTTTTATGATGAGATCTTTGACCACATCCCTTCTTTTCTCTAAAAGCTTTTTTTCTAGGGGCTAAGAAATCTTGGGCTCCCTACCTGTTCTGTTTTTTCAGGTGTTTCTCCCCCACCCATCTCTCCTCTTTCCTTTCTCTCCTTACTTCCTTCCCCCCACCCTATCCCATACAAACTTGAAAGCTGAGGGGCTTTTGCCCTCTGCTCCTTTACGTGTAATGTCATCAGCACAGCACTCTGGCCTGGCTCTACTCACTGTCTCTGGGTTGCCTTCAGCACAAGTGTCAGTTGACAGTACACAGGACCACGGACCAGAGAAACACATCTTGGCAGCCTCAAGGAACTCTAATCATGCTACGAGCGCAGGGGATGCTTTGTCTCTCTGTTGGGGAGAAGCGTGTTACTGGAAGTAGATAATAGCTCTGTCATGAGACAGGTCCTAAAAACAGCCTTACTTCAGGCAACAGCTTCCTCCTTGGAGCAAGGCATTACTCAAATCTCTTTGCTGGTGATGAGACAGGAGGGAGTGATTGAAGTGTAAGGAGACTTATTCATTCTCCTCTTCTAGGGACCAATTATTTCATTGCAGTGCAGTGTCTAGCTAAGAATCCTGACACAACTCCCTGCTCAGGCTTCCTGTTTTTCTCACTGACTTTGTGCTGTGTATCTACTGCTATAAGATGTTTGTCACATCTATTTATGCTACATGCCATTTCATCTAAACTTCAGAGGTACTCACATTGCTATGTGCTGTCTGCTCCCCAAGTGTTGTCTTCCTGAACAGACCTTGTTTTTCATTGTAGATGCCATGCACTGAAAGTACACCTTCAAAAAGCAGTACATCATCTACAACATCATTTACTTCATTCATAGATCCTAGACTTCTGCCAATCACCCCTCCCACCAGTCCAGTAGGACCTCCCTGTAGTTCTCGTGAGTATGCTTTACCCTTCTCATACAATGTCATTCCTGGGCCTTTTTTTTCTTTCTTGGGGGATTGGAGGGGGGGAGGGTTTATGGCTTGAAAATTGAAACTGTCAGTAACATCTCCAGAAACCTGAAACTCCACATTGCTGTGAGCTTCATTGTACTGCTTCTGACCCTTCTTCTGAATGCAGCTTGCTCTACTCTACTGCTGTGTTGTCACAGTGCATACTCAGGAATACGTGAGAAATTTTCCGGACATGTGGTTCTTTCTCTTGCTATATTATGCTCCCAAGGTGTTTTCTGATCTCTCTGGAGTCTGCTATAAACAGGCCAAATGTGAGACATAGCCAAACATTCACATTTTTCATGATTCCATATGTCTTTTCTTCTAGCATCTAATGTAAAACCCGAGCCTGTCAGGAGAGAGAATGTGAGGAAGGGCTCTGTTGTCAACGTTAACCCAACAAATATCCGCCCACAGAGTGACAGTCCAGAAATTCGTAAATACAAGAAGAAATTCAACTCTGAGATCCTTTGTGCTGCTTTGTGGGGTAAGCTCAGAAGCACGTGGGCTTGTGTATGGAGGGAAGGCAGCAGCAGGAGAAGCTGTCAGTATATGCCAGGCAGGTTTCACAGTTGTATTGCACCTCTCCTGTCAGAAAATCCTGGAGTGGTTCACTAAGTACATAGCTACACACCACTCACATGATACTGCCTTCCTGATAAAAGATGGCAAACAGATGTGTTACAGTTGCAAAGGATTCTGTGCATCAGAATAAGAAAACATTTTGAACAGGCACCAAGTTAAAACTGTGCTTGCTGAAAGAGCCAAAAGATGTAAATGTTTTAGTAGTGTGAAACAAAGAAGGTTTGTGATGCTTTGTCTTCCTTACCTGATAAGTGTTTAGTTGATTATGTTAAGTTCTGCCCCAGTATCCGTCAAGTTCTGAAGAGTGGAAATAATCCAAACCTGCAGGCTTTTGCTGTTGTGTTTGTTAGTTGTTCCAAGAATCTTTCTGTGAGAATTTGAGCAATAAGAGACTGAAGTAAGTTAGGCATCAATCTTTCCAAATACTCGCCTTCCTTAGTTTCCATCTTGCTGGATCAACCTTTTTATAGGGTCAGCTTCACATGGCATGAAACCAAGATCAGTGTAGTCAGACTGATTTTCAACAACTAAAGACCTTGACCCAGTCTCACAGTAGCTAAATTATTGAGTTGTTTTAACCATCTGTCTACTTCTAAAGAAAAGGATGTATTCTATGGGACTCACCTAGCCTTTTACTTCTAGTCACTTTTTGAGGCTGGAATGAAAAATGCATGAAGTAGGTGAAACATTATCTAAAGGAAATGTAGATTTCCGGTTTGCAGCTTCACAGGTTTTGTTTAATGTATGTTTGAAGAAACTCAAGATTTTAAATTAAGAACAGAGCTGTGTAGCAAGGTCTGTAATTAAATGTGCGCTGAGGTTGAAGAGCACCAGGTACTCAGCAGAGCATTGCCAGTAAAAGTTTGCTTGTTACAGCAGGATACCTTCTGTCATTTCTTTAGAACCTGCTGACTGGGAATTGTAGCTGTCATGCCAGCCAAACAAAATTTTTATACAGGGTGCATCCTCTGGTGTCGACAGCCCACTGGAGCCTTCACTTCCTTGGGAGCAATTGGATTTCAGATAGATTAACTCCTTTAATTTGGCACTTGAAAGCATTTTTGCAAAACACAGACTGTTTTCCAAACAAACGCTCCCCTTCCTAGTATCAGCAGCCCCTCTTCCAACAAGGTTAGTCCTCCTCCTGAACTTTGAATCTTGTCTCTGGGGGAAAGGAGGATCATAGTTTTTAAAATTGGAGGAGATTCTCGGATCGTTTAGTTGGATCTCCTGTGTGACAACAGAGCGGTGCTGGACTCTGAGGTTTTTGCAGTGCTTACAAGCACATTCCAAGGTCAGCAGATAAGTTCAAGTTCACAAAGCGTTTCCTTGTTGTTTAAATACACATTGACTTCAGTGGAACTACTCATGCTTCAAGTTATATGGGCATATAAGTGCTCTGCTGGGTAAAAGCTTTAATGGTGAGATTCTTTTTTCTTTCATTTTTCTGAGAGGTCATCCACCAAACAACAGAAAAATTACCAGGTACCATTAAGAAAGACCAAATAAGAATCAATTCTAAAAATAATTAATACTGGGTAAGCTTGGAATCATTAGGTGATTTATGTTGTACTTTTTACTGTGTATTAACAGGAGTAAATTTACTGGTTGGAACAGAGAATGGGTTATGGCTGTTGGACAGAAGTGGGCAAGGAAGAGTTTATTCTCTAATTACAAGGAGACGATTCCAGCAAATGGATGTTCTGGAAGGACTCAATGTGCTAATTACTATATCAGGTTAGTTCAGTGTCTAAAAGTATCTGACCTGCATTGGGGTTGGAAGCAATTAAAAAGAAGAATTAGGTTATAAACTAGGTTTAGGAATTTGCTCTTACAGAAAATCACAGGACAGTTATTCCTGTTAATAGGAAAACAGTCCTGAGTTTTCAACACTTACATTCTCATTTCAGATTCAGATGAGGATTTGGGATATTTCATTACCTGGTTAATGTGTAAAGTAGTTTGTGGGAGGTATAATGTGTGTCATATCCTTAAAATGAACTGGTTCTCAGCAAGTAATAGTTTGTCAGTTTATGTTTGTTTACTTGTTCCTGTGATGGATGAGCATCGATTTAAGTGCAATTCTATTAAAATATCATTAAATAACCTTATTCAGTGGTCAACAAGATGTGCAAACAATAATATCAGGATGATCAATGCTGTGAAATTATCAATAGCATCAAATGGAGTAGCATCTTCAACCTCTACTGACAAAAAGTAGATTCTAACTTGTCAAGGTACTGAGGCCCTTATTTGCCTGTGGATGAGAATGGCCTCTAAGGATGCTTAGTACATAATGAGGTCAGAGATGTAGGTCTAGCAATGCATTGCTGCAACTTGCCTACAGCCCAGACTCACAGTGGTAGCTGATGGTGAGAGCTGTTTGTCCCGTATTGCCGGTTTCAGTTGTTCGTATGACATGGTCCTTCTCTTTAGACTACCTTGTGATCCTAGACTGCTGTTGACTCTACATCCTTATGAACTAAAGCAATAGAAAGACTGACTGAGATAAAAGATGACAAAGTAATTCTCACCCTGCAAGGCATCCAAAAGAAAATAGCTACCTGTAATGAAGATTGTCAGTTAATTAGAACTAAGAGAGTCGCTTATTCAAAATGGCCATTGTAGGCAATATCTGTATTCCTTCCTCCCCATCAAAGGGCAAATGCCAGATAATCTGATTATCTCTGATAATACATGCATTTATAGAGACCAGTTCTTTAGCCTAAGGGAAGAATTTTAATCAGGTATGAAAATCTTGCAGGAAGCTTGAGTCGTATATGCCAAATGCCATAGGATTGTTCCTATTCCAATTCCCACTTGAGTGCCATTGTCACACAAGGCTTTTTCTTTTGTGCTGCTGGTCTCTTTTCTCACCTTGWTGAGGCACAAAGGCCCTCTCTATTCAGGGTCATAAATCTCAGGCTTTTTGTGGGYGCAGGAGAGTTTGTGCTTCAGTGAGCTAAATCATTATATCTATCTTTTCCTGAAAATCCCAGGGAAGAAGAATAAGCTAAGAGTGTATTACTTATCATGGCTAAGAAATAAAATTTTGCGCAATGATCCAGAGGTGGAGAAGCGGCAAGGCTGGGTGTCTGTGGGCGACCTGGAAGGCTGCGTACACTACAAAGTTGGTAAGGTCTTTTTGGTTTGTCCTTAGAGTTCTGCTTAATCATCCTTTGATTAATCACCCTAATCTCACAACACCAGCATTTTTCTTCAGCTTTATTTCAGAACTGCACTGGGCATGATGTCTCTGACTGTTGCCAAATCTCCTTGTTTTACATGGCAAATGTTTTGCTCCATCTAATTCCAGATAGCTTCTCTCCTTGGAGCTGTTACCAGATTGTGTTACAGCTATGTCCTGCGCAGGCTGGGAGAAGGGAGTGACAGCCATGGTCTGTTGCTCAGTCAGTGGTTTAGAAGTTCCGTAGTTACTTAAGGCCTTCATTAGACAGGTTTTCCATGTGCAAGGTATGCAGCTTCTCTCCTGACCCTGAATAACTGCTAGTTAAGACTAGTAAAACTGGACTAGTAAAGTGCTAGTAAATCATATCCGTAGGATGTCCATAGGTAGGTCAGACTGGAGGTTCTACAGCTCATCCCTGTGTCTATATTATAAAATACCTGAGTATACCTTTGTTTAAACTCATACACTGCAATTGGTACCATAGCAGTTGAAGTACCATCTGGCTTTTAATTGACTTTCAGGCAGTCCATTCTTGCAGATGAACATCAGTATTGTGATAGTTTCTATCATTTACCTGTGTTGAGGGAGTGTGATGTATAGCTCAAATTTTACTTTATCGAAAGGTGGTATATGAAGGTGGCATTTTTCAAAGTCAAATAGAGAAATGATACAGGGGAGTGCAGGAGACAGGGAGAGGGTGTGAGCTCTCTTAAATGCTTTGCTTGACCTTTCTTTGCTTTTAGATCTCATGGCTTTAAAAGTAGCACAGGTTAAATCCAAGAAAAAAAATGAAACAGATGTGTTGTTACTTTCTTTGTAATTATGGCTAAGCACCGTGTATTCCACTTCACTTGCTTATTTTTAGGTTTGGTATGTTTAAAAAAAAAAAAAAAAACTAAAATTAGGCAGACATTTACTAGGAGCTTTTGTGTGTACATGTGAGAGTCATAAATCCATTAACTAATTTGAATAAAAGTTTTATGAACACTGTCTGAGCCAGGCATACCCTTACCAAGCAACCCTTTCACACATTCTGTTGGAATAGAAGCACTCTGAAATCTCCTGTTGTGATCAAAATGTGATTTCATTTGCTGAGCTTGCAGAGAAGCTCTTTGGCTTTGCAAAGGACCTTCCCTATAAAATTGACAGTTTGATTACTCTTTTTTTATGCAAATAAGGTTTCCGTGGAAAAAATGGCTTGCAAGCCAATCTGACTGCTTTGACGAAACAGCAATTGTTGTTTTCTTGATGGTGAATCTTCTCATATCTTGAACTTTGCTTTTACAGCTATTTTTCCAGGTAGAAGAAGAAAAGGATGTATTTTTGTTTGTTTGTTTGTTTTTTTGTTGTTTAGCCTTTCTCAGCCTATGTTAAATTTTCCTGATCAGTGTCCGTCCTTATCTACTCTTCATGGGCTTCTGGTATGTGTTTGGGAAGTATGAAATGCTCCTGTTGTAAGTGGCAAGGGCTGAGCAAGCCTGCCTCCCACAGAAAACAAACCTTAACTCAGTTGTATAACACCTGCATCTTTTAAAACTTCCTGTCAAGCAAACACTGAATGTAAAATGAGGGGAGACTGCATCAGGATGCTCTGCCTTATCAGTCAGTTTCCAAAGCAAATGCTTGCCTCTGGCAGAATTAAAACAAAATGTACAAAGAAGCCTTAATTTTTCAATACACAATTTTGCATTTATTCTCGATGGGCCCAACATAAGCCTAATCAACTTGGAGAAATTGTTCATCTCTTAAATGCTTACTCATCTAAAAAACAGGGGAGTCCTTTGCCCACCCTAGCACATGGAGATTTAACCCCACACATGAGCAGTGAAATGAAAATTCAGCCTGCAGAGTATAACAGAGTCATTCAGCAAACCACCATTCCTCCAAGAGTAGCTTGGAAGATACCGTAGCATATTCACAAGGAGCAATGTTGGTATGGGTTCACATTTAATTTGAAGTAGCTTGGCTTTTCTGCAGGGTCAAGCCTTTTTTCCTGACAAGGCTTTATTACAAGAAAAACACACACACAAACACACACACACACATATATATATGAAAAGCAATATATAAATGTTGTTAACAGTCATTTGGGTTTACTGACAGCAATTTAACTATAGGTTTGCACTCAAGGTAATATCACTGGTGATATTAAACATTAACATCCAGAATCCAGTAGTCTCCCTTACTGGATAGTTTCTTTCTCTACAAATAAACCTGTGAAGTTATTCCATGTGATTAAGTTAGTTTTTGATTTAAGTGTCCATCTGCTACCTAAGAAATTGTTCTTCTTGTATTACAGTAAAATATGAGCGAATTAAATTCCTTGTAATTGCTTTGAAAAACTCAGTGGAAGTTTATGCTTGGGCTCCAAAGCCTTATCACAAATTCATGGCTTTTAAGGTAAGTGAAACTTCACTTTGGTTCAGATGTAGCACTGTCCCTCACTGTTTTATCATCTACTCTTTGCTTTTGCTTTTTGTTGCTTTGCATAACATTTATTTCTAGCTAAATATAAAATGAATACTCTTTAAAAGAGAATGTAGCTGATTTGACATGCATCAGAGATGAAAGGCATAAAACTGTCAGTCATGTTTCTGTGGGATGTAAACAACTTGTTTCAGTGCAGTGCCAAAATGCATGTTTGAATTCACAAAGTTGATGCTGGTTTCCCTCAAAAGAGGGAGAAATTTAACATGAATAGTATTTAGCCTGATTTTTGCCTAGTCCATTTCTAGAATCTGGATTTTTTTCAAAACACAAGTGAATTATCCGATTTTCTTTGAAGCTAAATGGRTGATGGGTACTTACTCCTTTAATGCAACATAACGACTGTAACAAAAATAGCTGTCTAATGTTTGAGTGCTGAAAATTCTTAAGAAAGATCATATATGTTGATCTGAAAACCAACAGCTTTATTGTGTTACATAGAGTCTGATTTTTCTTTTTCCAGTCCTTTACATCACTTCATCACAAGCCACTGTCAGTTGACCTGACAGTTGAAAATGGACAAAGATTAAAAGTGATATATGGCTCACTAGTAGGCTTTCATGCTATTGATGTGGATTCTGGATCTGTGTATGACCTGTACCTTCCAACACACGTAAGATATTCCAAAAAAATAAGTAAACACATGTTTGTTGGGCTGTATGTTGATGATGATTGGGTAAAGTGCTATGTTACTTTTCAAAACACAGGGTAGGAGAATAATTTTTGCCAGCTAATAGAAAACTACTTTTCACATGGATTTTATAACAATGAACTTCTGTTAAAAACCTTTCTTTTCTCATATTCAGCATATCAATTTTGTGATTTGTCAGAAAGCCTGTTGTATGGACAGTATTATGTTTAATTGATTTATCCTGGAAATTTAGGGCTTCTGTAAAGTGTTAAAAGTCACAAAAATATCTACATGAATTTAGGTGACTTTTACAGTCTACCARTGTGCTTTTGAATGTTGATAACAAGTTGATTAAGATAGCACTGAATTGAGCTGAAATTTGGCCCAGATTTCAAAGACTGTTGCAAAAGTTGCAAAGACTGTTACAGAAAAGTTACCTTTGCACTCATGAGTACCTGTAGCTAGAGAAGCCAAGCCCAAATATAAATAATGTTCCACCAAAATATTTGCATCTCAGTCCTATATATTGGCATGTGTATACATGTGCTCCCCTGAATAATCCCAATTTATTCACCTTGGAGCACAATTACATTCGTTTTACATGATTACAGATCCAAGCTCAGTGTCCAACCTGTGATTTGCATTTCAGTCATGACTTTGCAGAATCGCAATTTCCAGACTAAATAAATTTGCTGATCTTACTGCTCAGTTGCCCACAAAACCAGTCCTGAAATTCAAAAGAATTTCTACACTTTCCTTGGGAYTTTCTGATTAGATTTTCAAGCAGAAGTTGGCACGAAGATGTTCATTTCGGTTTGATTTGTACATATTGCATTGTGTACCTGTTTGCTGGAATGATGGTGACCACTATAAACCTGTTTAAACTCAGCTAACAGCAAAGTAATTCCTCTACAGACATGAATGACAGGCATGGGGCTGCCCAGTATAAAGTTTGTGCTCTGGTTTTAATCTTTTTGTTTGTTTRCTTTTTAGCTGCAGATAGTTCTTTTCAAATTTGTGGGTTCCAAAACCAACAGAAACTTGAGGAGTTAGGTTCAAAACACTGACGGGTGCCCATTGCTCCAGTCTGGCAGGAGGCTCCCTGCAGGGGGACTTCTCTGCTCACACGAAAACCTCCCTGAAGTCAACAGTGCTCTGTACTGGCAAAGGGTTAGCTAATCTGAGTGCCATTGCCTCACTAGATCCTAAGGCAATGTGACCCAAAGGGAATTTTGAAGATCCCAGATCGGCATGTTGCAGCCTGTGCCTTGAACTCATTTTTTTGTTTGTAATCCGCACTCAGCCCTGTGTTTTCCAACCAAATGAAAACCCATGCCTCCTCCTTAGCAAGCCGCTTGATCACCCCGCTACCCTGAAGTGACAGCCTTCAAATGCTGTCAAAACTGTATTTCTAATAGATACAATTTTTGAGGATGGTTGTTAAGCTTACAAACTTCTTTTAATTAAAAATAACTTTTCTAGATATTCAGAACAATGTGTTGAATCACTTGCTAAAAGCTGTTTTTTAAAGAAGCTTTMTATTTCTGTTGTTAAATGGTATATTTGATCCAACAATTAGTAGCAGTGTTAACTCTGCAGCTGTTGAAAATTGACATCACTTTGTCAATCTAACCATGATGCCTGCATGCCCTGCCTGGAAGTTGGTTGCTAGGCAAGGTGAATAATGGCTTGTCAAAAAGATCATTAGCATAATTGCCCAAGATATGAAAGGTAAAGAAAAAAGTGAACCTTCTTAGCACTTTTAGTTTTTCAACAGGCTTCAAATATAATTATGTACATGATGAGAGATATTCCCCAGGTGAATGTCCTGAATATGCGGGGCACCTTTAAGAGGACCATGACTCCATTTGTGTGTGCTTTTCCACCAAAAGTTAGCATGTACTAAAAATACATTTTCCCTTAAGAGTCTTAGACCCGAAATAAATCTGCTGCTACAGTGGCTGTATCTTTTTTGGTATTTTGTTACTTTAAAGAGCATCAGATAGACTGGATAATTCTCTCAAGGAGCTTTGTAGTGGCAACAGACCAGACTTTAACAGGCTGACTTTAGATACTTTTGCTTTCTGGTACCCTCTTTTCCTCGTTCCCCACCTCTTTCTCCATCTCTTACCTGCTTCGATCGCTCATGCGAGTACCAAGGCAACGCATTAAAATTGCTCTGCGACTCTGGATACCCGTTCTAGTGTTACGGATAGTTGTTGCGGAGGCACGGAGTCAAGTGGTTGGCCAGAGTATATTCAGTTTGGCAAGTACAGCTTCAGTGCTTCTTTACTGTTCGTTGTGCCGTTACGGCATGCGTAAATGTATGTGCTTGAAGAAAAAAGATCTGTGTGTTGCTGGCTTGTGAAAATGATGTAGAAACTCCAGTTGTGTGCTTCCTATAGAAATATTAATTGCAGTGGTTTAATTTACTATTTAATTAACATCCTGGTTTGAGTAGTGCTTTGAAAAAGGAAATGCTTTGTTATTGATTTTAAGGCTCTCCTCTTTTTCTTTCAAAAATGTTTTCATAAACCCCTACCTTGATAGTTGTATATGTGCATTTTTATTTTTTTTCACCTGGGACGTGTTGGCTTCTGGGAGAGATTCTAGTGCACTGAACAGCTGTTAAGATAATTTGTATAAGTGAAATGAACTAATCCTGTGGCATGCAGAAAATGTATACTGAACAACATTTAAAAAGCCACTGTTATTAGTGAATAATGTATGTGGGAGGGAGGGGCATAGTAGAGTGGCTTGTGTTTGAAAGGTCCAGGTAACTTTTTAACCTGCTGTAAGTACTGTTAAGCTTACAGGTTTTAGCTCATGAGTGGGGCTAAAAAAATATCATGGAAAGTGAAAGCACTGATTTTTCTGGTATGTGCAAGTTTTTGTCCTTCCTCCATCTTCTCCTGAAATAATTTTGAATTCAAATTCTATTCACCTTCCTTCTCTCTATTTATATAATGCTAGTGTTTTGTGAATGAGTCAGTAAATCTTACCGTTTCTCAGTGGCTCCTTGGCTTCTTGAACCCAAGTAATACTGGTAAATATAAAGTGAAATATTGAACATTGACTTATTTGTAAATCTTCTGTAATATCTAAGGGGGTGAGGAGGGGGAGGAGGCCCATGTCTAGACCATTTTTGCTAGCTAGCAAAATATTCAGCCTTTCTGAAAACACTTCTTTCACTTTCCCTGAGCTGCGAGCCAGTTCTTTTTATTGCTCTGCCAAGCCTAGTTAGATTGATATAGTCACTAAAATTGCAGTCCATTTTCTGATATAAATCTTAGTAAAATATGATTCCAGATCCAGGGGACTATTCGCCCACATGCCATTATCATCCTCCCGAATACCAGTGGAATGGAACTTTTACTTACCTACGAAGACGAAGGCATCTACATTGATATATATGGGCATTTCACAAAGGAAACTGTTTTACAGTGGGGAGAAATGCCAGCATCTGTAGGTATGTATGAAAAATAGCGCTTTATTAAGTGTAAGATTCTGCTGTATGAAACCTGACTTCTTTATTAGGTTTGTATCCATTTGAAAGTTCTTGTATGGCACACTAAGCAACTTCGGAGCAAAGCAGATGTCTAAAGAGTAAACAGATTAATGTATGTTTGTGTTAAGACAGCCAATGATTGTAAAAGGGTCTTCACATTTGTACCGCAGAATTTATATTCATATCACACACTCACACATCATGCGTTTACTATCCAGCCAAACTTCACTGAGGATGCAGCCTACCACCAGTTTTTACTTCTGTCATTTAAATGAATTACAGAGAGAAAAAGGTGCTCTTGTTTCCTGCTTGGATTGTTCATAGCCCATAGCATTTTATGTAGAAATTCATAACTTTAGAGGGCTCACTGAAGAGGTCTATAACCACCGCCAAATGGCCCCTTAATTTTACCACCCTGAATTCAGAGTGCTGCTGGTCTGGGGTTTTTGTGATAGGCTCTCAGTCTCTCCAAGCTTCTGGCTGGCTTTGTAGGAAGGACAGTCGGACTGTACGATAGCCAGGACAGCTGTTTGCTTCACCTTGGGGAAAAACAAGAACATCCCAGGCAGATTTTTGCTTTTATTATTTGGTGCCTTTAATTTCTATTTCAGCTTGCTCCTATTCATCTGCATCTTAAAACAAACATACAAACAAAAAAAAGCCCATGATACTCAGATTGTGCAAAAGCATATTATGAATGTGAGAGCAACTGGAGACCACAGTGAAGAATCGGGCATGTTCACCTTTTTCTTTCCATTTCTACTTCTAGGAAACTAGGTAACTTCTAGGGAAACTCCATTAAAATCAGTAGAATAACACCAGAGTAAATACAAGGTCCATCATTTCTGGAGGATTGTCAACAGTACTGAGGGCAAATAGCCCACCTCTGAGATGCAGATTCCTACAAGGGAACTTAGTTTTTTTTGTACTGTCAGAATAAAATCGAGCATCAAAACTGCTTCAGTTTTAAGAATCAGTTCACTTTTGTATAAGTTTATAAGCTAGCTATCTAGTGTTTCTTTTTCCCTAATAAATAATCTCCACTCCACTTTTCAGCTCATATCCAGAGCTGCAAGGCATAATTAAAATATATCAAGTCAGTTCTCCATTTTTCATATTCCAATATTGAATGGTCTTTGATATGTTGAAATTTTACATCACCTCTGAATTAATGTTAGAAGCACCATTAAGAAATAATGATCAAAGAGCAATTACCCAGCAAGGTCAGAAAAAGAAAAGTTCTAATGAGAAGTACTGAGTGTAATTGGAAGCTGTATTGGAAAATGTTATCTGAAGGAGGCAGAAGCTTTCAAGAAGCATGTCATTATGGGAAGTACCTTCCTTAGGCATTACAAAAAATAGCAAGCTTACATAATATGAAGATTTTTTTTTAACTGTAATGTCTTACCCACCTTACAATGTGTATATATGATACATGATTTTCATAAGTATTTTAACTCTTTTGTTTTCCCACATATACTTCATCGATTTTGTGTCCTTTTTCCTGCCTTGGGAAGTAACAGAATTTTAAAGCTGCCTTTATATTACTGTCCTGCCAGAAATTAACCCTAATTTCATGTTTAATAATTTTTAAAGCATGGATATTATTTGTAACTATTACAGGGTTTTCCAGTTGTATTATTCTTACTATCTGCTATGTCCTAAAGAGTGCCTCGTATTTAGTAAGTCAGCGTGCTCCAAAGATGGATGGAAAAAAGGAATGGAAAAAAGGGCTTTGTTAGATCCTGCTTTAGAAAGGACAATATGGCAAGAAGGGTTGCTTAGATTTATGTCTCCTTTTTGGAAATTAGCAGTTTGTGACACTGGGCACTGGTTGCCCTCGGAGCTTCTTCACTTAATCTGGAGTTTGCAGGAATGCCTCAGAAGTGGGCCAAAGAGAGCTTAAGTCCTTTTTTCTGCATTGCTGAAAGTACTGAATCATCAAACCCAGAGAAATGTGAGGTAGGTTTGTAAAGCATTCCTGTGGCCTGGAATTCACACTGCCTTAACTTCACTAAAATTTTTCTTGTACATACCCAGCTAGCATTGAAGTGAATAAAGCTTCACCAGTTGGGACCAGCTGAGTATGTGATCCTCTATGCCAGTTAATTACTCTAATTTAAAAGTTCTTCTGTACACATCTGGCTAGGTGTGACACTCTCAATTTCACAAGGTTGATTACATCTTAATAGCAGGAATGCCATTTGGACATTCTCTTTCCTCATGCTCACACAGCCATTCCTCCTGTTCTTTGGTATACGATCTATGACAATCATTTGCATGGAGAAATGACCTGATCACTTTTGTTACGGTATTTTAGAGCAGTGGAACAAATAGGAACAGGACAGAGACGACACTTCTGAGGATGGTATCCTGTCTGCTGAATTTTACAATATAGAAGTTAGGAGTCCAGTCTGTGCTAGCTGTTTAACTTTTCTCTCTGGTCAGTCTAGACAAATGGGTACCACCAGCTAGGAAGTCATCCCATCCTGAGACAGGTAGCTAAGACAAGCATAATGAAGCATCTACTCAGGTGGCAAAGGTTAGGAGAGCTGAGTGAACAGCTAGCTCCTTGTGGAACATCCCCGTGTGTCCTCTGGAAGGAAAGGGGTCTGTCTCTATCCCTCTGTCTCTCTTTCATTATTTATACTTCTGTACATTCCACAGCTGAAGGGAGGCAGTTTCCAAACCACCCTTCTCACTTATCCTTTGAAATATTCCAGTATGTTAACTTGAGAGCTCTCGCATTGCTGCTGCTGCAGCGCTTTTGGTATCTCAGAACTAGATTTCTTTGGAACAGAAATTGTCAACTGAACACATTTGAGTAAGGTCTTTTGATATGGTACAAGATTTATTTCACTTCTGATTGTTCTTAGCTAAAATGTGATTCCAAATTGACTCAACCCATTACTCGAAACTTGATTCAAATTTTAAACAAAGAGTTCTGTTAACTATTTTTTTAGTAATTGTTTCCCACCAGTTCTTGTTCGTTTTCTTGCTCCTTTGAAATTTTTGGCTCCAGACAAAAACAGTAACTATTATAAGAGAAGTTTGACTAACCATGCTATTTGCATGGCCAAACTTAGGGTGAACTTGCAAGTTTCACATAAGATACTGGTCTCTTGGAATTTCCAGACTTTAGCAGGTTTGACATCAGTCTGTATGAGCTTATTTCAAAGTTTTGACCATGTGTTTCAGAGATAAAAGGGTATTGTCTTAGCCTTGGGGTTCTATCTAGCCATCCTTTGCTCAGTTCTTATTTTCTTTGAATAATTATTTTGAATTAAAACTTCTGTAGTTGGTGAGAATATCTTGAGTGACTACGGAAAATAAAAAAAAAATAGTTGTAATTGATGGAATTAGGACAGGGAAACTAAATATAGCTGCCTCTCATAGTCTTTAAGTTGGGACCTCTGTGACCGATCTGTTAATAAGATATTGGAGTGAGGAAGCTCAAATCCAGTGGGAAATTAAAATTGTAGAGCTACTCTGTCTATGTTTAATCTGGAAGATATTTCACATAGGGCTAAATACAAATAAAGCTATAACATTTTCTTTCTATAAAACAAGATTAAAAAAGGATTTAGGAAACATCAAGTTAATAAGATTTGAGAGCACTTTTGCCCTTTCTTATGAGTAATGAATTATTTGCATATGAGTAATGAATTATATCTTCTTGGAGGGTTAGCACAAAACTGGATATCCTTTGTAGTGTTCATGTTGGAAGCCAAAAGGATGTTATGTGGAGAAGCAAGATAATATTACCAAAAGCTGGTTGTATTACTTTATCAGTACTCTATCAACATACTTTAGCAGTTCTTGAAATAATTGCTGTCCAGCTTTGCACAGAAAATACCTGCTTTTGTCCACATGATTCTTACTGTTCAGATTTCCTGTGCAGTTTTTCACCAGTAACCAGCAAAAAGCATGTAAACAAGCAGCCTCTCATACATTTCTGGGTTGGGTTATTAGTTATACTCATAGTTACAGATGAGTGAGCAACAACTGGGAGCAGAGAAACTTTGAAAAATAGATGCACAGAAACTTATACATTTGAAAAAAAATTAAAAGACTCATAGTTGTAAATTTATTTATTCCTAGTTTTATTTTGGTGGTTAGGGAATTGTATGTGTTAGCCCTTTGTCCAGTGTAATCTAAACAAAACATTCAGCAGAAAAAACTTGCCTCCTTGGGCCAATTTCTTAATTTGCCCACTTGTGACTTCACTCAGCCTTACTTTTTTTTCTTCTTGATTTTTAACTCCCTAACCTCTTTCATTTAGCAAAAGCTCTCCACAGCTGTGGCTGGGAGGAAAAAAGTATCCTCTTCTATCCAGGTAACATAAATAATAGCAGTAAAACTGTTCTAATTAACAGAATTGCACAAGAGAAGTTTCTGACTCCTTCCTCAGTTTCCCTTCCCAAAATTGCCTAACCTTTGGGACAGGAAGTGTTGAAGTATGGGAAGCACACAGAAGTACTTGTAAGTATCTAATCAGTCCCTAATCAGTGGTCAGCAGCATCTTTAGTGAGCTTCTAACTCCTCTGCCGCCTTATTTGGGACTGGGTTTGAGTGGGAACAAGCTTTGCTACATCCCAGAACACTGTAGGTATCTCTGAGTTATTTTCATTCCTGGCCCTCAATACGCACATTTTCCTTTTATTTGTCTAAAAAATAGGTATGGTTTCCCCAAAGATTGGGAAACCAATGAGTCTTGATTTCAGATACTTGTTTGCAAGTTTGACTGAGGGGCCAAAGAAGGATTCCATAGAAAAGTGTATTCAGTTGTAAGATCTATATGGTCTCTAATAGCTGATACCTTTTACAAGCAAAGAAGGAAGGTCCTTCTTTTAATGTTCATGCCCAGCTGCACACTTGCCTAAAGCAAGTTTCTCAAAGGTGTATACAGAAGCAAAGTTCAGTAGGTTTTCCGTGTTGAATTGCGTCTATGCAGGTATTGACTCTCTCCAAAAGGGAATTCTGTAAAGTAGTGTACACTCTCTTTTTTGCTGTAAAATGAAGTTTGATATCATGACTCATGCCAGCAAAAGCTGGTCAGAATCTTTTAATTCATGTTCAGTTTGTTCATTTCAAACTTTTATGTCCATCTGCAATCGCTTGGGTAGGAAAGTTTGGAGTCTCCATCACGGTCTTTAAGGTCACATTATAAAAACAACTGTCAGAAGTGATACTGATAGCTCTGTTGTGGCACAGAGATGTGGCTGGAAGTGAAGGTATGTTAAGGTCTTTTCCTGCCCTATTTCTATAGTGATAATCAGGAAAGCCTGATTTTATGGTATTTTTTTACAAGCTGATTCTGCTGTCATGCAGAGGTAAATGAGGAATTTACCACTTAGGGCGGTAAACCAAATTCAGTACATGAGATCAGAAATGGAATCTTTGAAGGAAAAGAGTTTACAAAAGAAAAGAAAGTGTAAGAACGGAAGTGAAACTGTAGCAATGCATGGGTTCTGCGATACCAAGTGCACTTGTCTCATTCAGACTGAGTATACTACTAGTGTGAGGCTCTGAGATCATTAGCTTGTGTCAGGGACACTTTATGGAAGTTAATGGATCCAAAAGGGCTCAGTAATTTCTTTCACCTTTTCTAAGTCTCTCAACCATTTCTCCTTGAAGTAGTCGCTTCCCTGAATGTGGAATCTCCTCAGCTTAATATCAATATGCTCTGTTAGCAGGAAACACCAAGCAGGTGGTCTTGTCCATTTTAGAGCATTCTTAATGCTTTCCTGATGTTAAGGGACTGATTTTGATCTCACTTCACTATACTAACTTTAACCATAGTGCATGAGCTTTGATGTCCAGGGAGTAATGGTGGTGTAAATGGTGTAACAAGAACCATGCTCATGTGCAACTGTAGGTCTTTTAAGATAGGCTGTGATGTGGGTGATGCAGGGGAGCCTCAGGTACCTCTGGATGACCTTGCTCCAGAACTTTAAGCAACACTGGCACATTAGTCCAGGTTATACAGGCTGTATATGCCTGCTCTGCCAAGCTGCTATCCAACGGACCAGAGCAGCTGTCTATGTCTAGGGTTGCTGGAAACCAATTCAGTGCTGCATTGGGTAATACAAACACCCTTAAATGTTGCCAGTTGGAAGCACAGGATGTTTTAATTTAAGGCTTGTTGAGGTGGAAAGTTGATCCAAAATAACTATTCCTAAATTGTTCATGATATAGGAGCTTTTGTTCCAGAATAAGAAGTCTTTAATCTGAATATCTAATCTGCTTTCAATTAATTCCACATGGCACACTTATATTCCAGAATAAATACTCTCACATGGGAAGATAATCAAGGATTAGTACTGAACTTTGAATTCACAGCCTGCTATCTTCAAAATTAATTTCCACGTACTGATAAATCCTTACAGCTAGACAACCCCACAAACAATATAATGGGGCCTTTTTTTGGCATGCAATCTCATAGCCACAATTTGAGAAAGAACTTTTTGATTYTGCTACAGAAATGAGCTTTTGGGCTACTTGTACTTTGACTGAAATTTGCTGTTGTCAGTTGACAAGTTCTCAGGTATATTGGCTTGCCAGCAGAACGTAAGTGGATGAACTTGATACCTCATATGTTATTATATTCCCATTGTTCACTGCTTTGGAGATCAAGTCTCATCTGAACATAGCAGTAGTGGCTTGCCCAGTCATCCAGGGCTTTTTATCCTGGATGACCTAGAGGTTGCAAGAGAGCCTGATTAAGCTGAGAGCTGCAAGGATACTATCAAATTGAAATCTGCCAAAGGCATGGATACAGCTGATGCAGACAGGGATATTGGCAACTAGAGCGCAGATTTCACGTAGTGGGAAAGATAAGAGAGTTAAGAGTGGATTAAGTCTTTGTTGCTTTAGGACCTATGTGACCTATACTCAGCAGCATAGCCATGGAATGTTTTCATACTATTGTTTACATATACACACCTATACACACCTGTCTTTCTTTCCCACCCTCCAGTATCTGAGTGTACCTGTGGGTCTGTTGTGTTTAAAAGCTAAGTTTGAAAAGGCTAATGTGGTGTCAGTTGCTACAAAAAAAAAAAAAAAAAAAAGCAAATGTCTGAGTATCTTTTCATCATCTTCTACTTTATTAGACACTAACTGCATGTTGCATGGGTGACACCTTGGTGCTCATCTTGCTACTGCTGGAGTGATTCAGAAACCTTAAGGACTATCTTCCTCACTGCCTACAGTGGTGGTAATCTGTTATACAGCCTAGGAACTAAAGTATAAAGAAAGGATTAAAAAAAAAAAAAATACTGATTTCAGGTGTTTGATTTCAGAAGACCCCATTCTCTTCTCCCACTTCTCCTCAGTTCCTATCTGCTATTTTGCTTTTCAAATGGGAAGTTTTCTTTCTGCATGACTGAGATATCAGCAGTGGGATACTGGGAATACAGAAGAAAGAATTTTCTTGCTTTCAGTTCTAGTAGCAGGCAAGTCTTCCGCGTGCACAAAGAACAACTGAAAGGAAAGTCTACCAACCAGATATGGTGGAAATTAATACACTTTGGGGGGAATTAAAATCTCCATATTGTCACTATAACAGACATGTTTCTGAGGAGATATAATTTTCACAGTATAAATGCACATATTTGTTCTGAAAAGAATTATAAAGCAAGGATTTCAAATTTATATTAAGCCAAACAACGACTAAAGGAGTATACAGTCACTCAGGCATATTTCCTATACCTGCTGTCCTTCTGAAGTGGAGTGAAAACTTAAATCTGTAGACGAAATGCAAATCAACATGGAAGGTTTTAAGGGACAGACTGCTCACATTAACAATGTAGGACAGGCAGACACTGTCCACTGAAGCTAAAAACCAGTCAACTACATGTATTTCCTCTATATCATTTCACAGCACCAGAATTCTCAAACTAATGAAATAATTTATAGTTGAGCAAGAAGAACCATTTCTAAGCATTATTGACTATCTAGAGCAAAAATAACGTGTTTTCACTTTGGAAGCCCATACATAGGTTAATTTCAGAGCTTTCAGAGGGCTTTCCTTGAAACTGCCAAATTTGAAATCTGTGGTGTTAACTCCTTCATCATTATGCTGATTCCTCAGCTAATTGCCAGATTTGAAGGGAGTAACATAGAAAGCTTCCATTAGTGCTGGAGTCCCTTCTCTGGATATATGTAATATCTCCAAAAAGAAATGACAGGAAGACAGCAGCTAAGGAGACCAAGTTAATCATGCTGTAGTCTGATTCAAAAGTATTTAGGTATCGGACAAACCTGAACTCAGCAGTAAATCCATACTCCAACTTCCTAATGGGACGGTATAGATAAGACGGAGTCAAGACTTTTCTTGGAGATATTTCAATGAAAGGATAAGAGGTAAAATGAGCACAAGTTGCAGCAAGGAAAATTCTGATTAGATACTAGGAAGACATTTTAACTACGAAGGTAGTGATGCATTGCAGCAGACACCAAGAGGGGAGGCGAAATCTCCATCTTTGGAGACAGTTATAACATGACTGGACAAGGTCCTGAGCAACCTTGTCTAATTTGGCCCTGCTTTGAGAGGGAAGAAGATGCCCTTCAGAGGGCATCTCTTCCAACCTTTTGTGATTCTAAAATATACAATGTTAAGATATGTGTAGAGTCAAAAATAACTCTGAGAAACTGAAATTCGGTTGCTGTTTCCAAAACTTTATGTAAATGTTTAAAATATAAATCATTCAGAATATAGTTATCAGATTTATACTGACATCAATTCAGAAACCTTCACTGAGGTTAACACAGCTGCTTCAGATGTGTTTTGACATAAATGAGACAAGAATCTGTCTTTCAGCTGTTAAATAGCTACAGCACACAAAGCTACCTTCCACAGCCCTAAAGAACTCATTTTTCATATCCATAGTACACACAGGCTGAAATTCTGAATATCCAAAAGAAAGGTTCTAATCTCTTGAGTGAACTAAAGAGGAGGAAAAGGTGTTATAGTGTGGAGTGAATGAATCTTGCTTTGGTTACCTAGAACTCTGCTCTCTGCCTTCAATCCTCTATAGTGGAGTAAGAACAATGGGGTCATTAGACTCAAAAACGCTCAAAAAGGAACTCGAAAGCAAAGCAGTTGTTAGTGTTGCTAAATCCCAGAAACTGTAGAACAGCCAGAGTAACTGCGTAGGTCAGGCTGCTTGTCGTGCTAGCACCTTCAGGGAGAAACTGCCACAGCTCCTGCTTTAGATCACGTTTGTGTAGTCTCTTTTTTTGCAAGCTCTGTACTGGAGGCTAAGATTTAGCCATTTAAAATGTATTTGCAAATGTGTTGTGCATGATTCTCTTTTTTGAAACAGGCTTTGGAGAATCCCACTGTATATTGGACTCCCACAAATGACTGGTTGCATTTGCATTCTAATTTGCTAATAGTAACGGGCAAATACACTGGTGGCATTTTTTAACTTATCAAATCCTTTTTTTTTTTCTTTTCTTTTTTTCTTTTAGCTTATCTTCAGTCAAATCAGGTCATGGGCTGGGGAGAGAAAGCAATTGAACTACGTTCTGTGGAAACAGGGAATCTGGAAGGAGTATTTATGCACAAGAAAGCACAGAAGCTAAAATTTCTATGTGAAAGAAATGACAAGGTACAGACATCACTACAGTGTGGTGATTTAGCAAAAATGAGTAATAGTTGACTAAGAAACTAAGACTATTTAATTTTTTTAACTTTGTGTTTACATTGCCTATTTCTTACCTTAGTGCAAGTTTCCCATCCAAAGCAAATGTAGTCACTGACGCACAAACCACTCACTGTAGATATCCTGCACTCTGACAGAGTCCTCCTACAGCCRGTTCTTTTATGACTCCTATTGCATTTAGCCTTCATGGATTTCACACGAGCTGGCCAGACTCCAGCACAGCAAATGTACTGAAGAGGGCTGGTGAGCCACTGTATTCTCGTAACGCCTAACTACAAAACTGCCTCTCCTGGGCTACTGAAATTATGTGCGATTCAGAGCAGCCATCAAGAAAAAAACCACTCTAATAGTTGAGATATCGCAAGCACTGGAGTATAGATAATCAAGTATGATTTCTTGCATATGGCATGGCAGCGCCTGATAAGTGTTTTCTGAAACCTGTTCAGTCCCACTGTTATATTTAGAAAACTGGGCCCCAAAACTGTTTAATTTTTTTTAAATGTGCTCTCCTGTCCTTCCAAATAGGAAAAAGGAATATACCATAGTTGTAGCACAAGCACTGTTTTGCTGTTAAAAAGTTTCTCATGGAATTAAAATTGAACTGGAATGCATACACTATTGTATTTGGGACAGTATTGTTCTCTTAGATTTCCTATACTGATAAAAATATTCTCATGAATGTAAACTGACAGCTTATCTTTTCTTTTTTTTTCAAGGTATTCTTTGCATCTGTACAGTCAGGAGGCAGCAGTCAAATTTACTTTATGACTCTCGGTCAAAATGTACTATTCAACTGGTAAATCACATCAAAATGAAGGATGCTTTGAAATTCCCTCTAGCTAGCAGTGTAAAATGCTTGGAGGTAATATACACAAATTTGCACTCTTTACCTACAAGAATCCTGACATTATTAACTTATCAAAATTCATATTCTTTCAGTTTGGAAAGAATTCCATTTTCCTGTCAAATTACTGCAAACATTTTTAGTTTCATTTTCTAAAATATGTTGCAAACCAAGACTCTATTCACAGTGTTAGCAAAGAGCAACTGTAATGAAGAATGTAGTCAATGTAACAAACTCCTGTACTATGAAAAGTGTACCTTTTTTTTTTTTTCACAGACAGTGTAATACAGTTAGCTTGAACTGAAGACTCTTTTTTGGATGGCAACATCTRTATGTAGATATAAAACATACAAATGTATTGGGTGACAAATTGGAATCTACTTTATTTTGAATTTGTTTTGGCTTGCTGTACATTTTAACAAAATTGTTACTGTTTCACCAAAACACATTTGTCCAAGTCTTCTAATCAGTGAAAGAGCAACTGTTTATTAAGGGGCCTAACGCAGATTTGGACACTGAGGGATTGTATCTTGTCCTAGGAAGAATGGGTGCATTTCATGGCAGAGTTGTAAAAGCAGCTACTCTAGACGTGTGCCCCATGTGGTAGATTTTACAAAATACAGGGGACAGTCTTCATGTTTCTCTCAGGGCTGGATGTCTCAGCCTTTAGACACAGTTACTGTAGAATGTATTTGTAAAAATAGTTTAAATAGTAGTTTGTCAGAATCATTTATGCGTAAATGCTTTATGGACCTGAACCTTTAAATTTTTACTCAAACAAGTGACCCATACTCACGTGAGTTGATTTAAAGGCACTACCCTTGTGTACAAGGGCACAGGATCAGGCACCTTTTTTATTTCCCTCCTTCTTGCTCTTTAAGCATCAAGTCTTCATGTATTTGTGTGTAAATATAATCTTTCCAAAATGGATATCAAGATTAACAAATGTATTCTTAATATAGTTATGAAAATATCCAAAGAGTTGATCTATTATAAATAGAAAATATAAATAATTTCAGGTGCTTTCTATGCTAATTACATCTAAACAAAGCTGCATCCACCAGTGGTATTGGTGCCAGTGTTTCTGCCATAAAACTGTTCTCAGGGGCTTGTAACTTGGCCACAAAACTATATAAATGTTCTAGAATTAAATTGTAGGGTTTAATGCAATCATCATTTAGCTGATTTTTGGATGTGCTTTGAAAATGTAAAGCATCAAATAAAAAGCAATACAAAAGAGTTCATTCCAGACATGATACAGTATGGATGACACTGTATGCAGAAGTGAAATCATTAGCTACAGTGTTTGAAAATGGTTATTTTTTACTTGAAATATGTGATACTGAAAGGTGCAGGGGAAGTGTATTGGAATATCTGGTCGTCTACCTCAAGGATGATGATTCAAAATTGACTAAGAAGGGGTGAAATTAAAGTTGTTAGAAGTGGTAGCTGTTTTGTACAGTATGTCAAGTTAAGTTAGTGTTAGGAGATGTGTTGTGACTGACAGGTGCTCAGACTGCAACCATCAGCTCCAGAACTGGTATTCTTGTACATAACTTCAGCAGAGAAGTCAAGGAATGAATCAAACTGGGGACTAATCACCATTTTCACTCCCCGTGGTGGCACCTCAAGTGCTGCAGGGCAGACTGGAGATGCCAACACTGTTGCCATGTTCTTTGGCTACATGGAGGACTGCACTTTCCAAAGTTTTTAACCTAGCACTTTTCATGAGCACTAGTTTATCTACAAATGTGTAGTGTTTTTTATGAAGTATTTTCCTCTTAAATGTTTTAACTTACAAAAAATACAAGCCTAAGGACATGCTAAAAAATATGTGCAGTTGCACACTCAATGTGGATCTTAATGCGTGCAAGTAATCAATTTGTGCACAGACTTAAAATCTGAATAGTATACCATGCCCAGGAAGAGCTGCATAAATTCAGTAGGTCTCTATTTGTAGTAGTGTTCCTACCTGTTGCCCATAGGCTGGGGCAAATAAGCCAGACACACATTTTTGCCTGGCCTGGATTCCCATGCTACTGAACATGGGGCTTGTTTTGTTCACCTTTCACCAAAAAAAACCCTTAACAGAAAGTTACAAATACAGGCAAAACATAATTTGCTAACAATCAGAAATACAACTTATTAGCTTTTGACTTAAAGTAAAAATTCTAAGACTGTGAAGAAAAGACAGCTTTCATTTTGTACTCAATGGGTGTACAAAACTTGTTTTCAAAATTGCTCTTGCTACAAGCAATCAATGATCCAGGCTGCCATATAGTATTTTTTAAAGTGTGCTTGTCATAGCAGCCTCTGCATTACATGGGAGGCATGTGAATTTTTTTTCCCCTCTCATTTTGGTGTCAACAGGTAGGAGGCAGATTTTTCCTGATGCTAGGCACCAGTTCAGAAGAATTAGCAGAGGACAGGGGAACTTGGAACAGCCCATGCCAAGAGATTAAAGAAGCAAATGTAATTAAACTTTTTAATATATATTATTGTAACAAAAAAAGTGACAGTAAGTTGAAACTGTAAAACTGTTTAGCTCCATACCAGGAAAAAAATGAGTTTGAGAGAGGGAATGTGCATTACTGCATTAAGAATTTAATCTCTCATTCTGCTCCCCTTTTTCAGCTATAATTCAAGGTAGTGAGTTGGATTTTCATGCTTTTTTTTTTTTTTTTTTTTTGGCTCTTGGAGCCATTTGGGTTACATCTATGTATAAATATGGAAACGATCAGGCCCTTTAAAGGATTTAGAAGTGGGATTCCAAGTAATAATGGCATTTGGTGCAACAAAGAGAATGTGTGCATAAGCTTATCAAGAGAAAATCAGAATGGCTGAAGATGAGAAAGAGCTCAGAGATGTTGAGAACAGTAATGGGAGAGAATGGAAGTGACTGAAGAGAAGGGAGAAGCTGAAGAAAGTAAACAGGAGTAGCCAAAGGGGGAGAAGTGGATGCCTAGAACAGTGTCTTGTTATAGCAAGAAAAAAAGAAGGTTAAGAGATGTGAAGAAAAGTAACCAAAGAGACAGAAAGGTATCTGGAGTGATTGATGGTCTGAATGCTAAATGAGAGTTCTGAATAACTGTTAAAAGCTCAAAGCAAATGTTTAAAGGCTGGAGAAAAAAAATTCCAGAGACCCAAATTTTTAATGCCATAAATCTAACTATGCAAAATGTGTATCAAAYTTGTAGTTTCATTTTGTGAGGAGTTTCCCTAGCTGTATCCTTTCACTAACTTTTAAAAGCAAGGTGTGAACAGCTGAAATGGGTGGGTTTTGTTGTGAAGTCACTTTGATGTGGAGAAGATCAGAATATTAAGGATCCCTATCAATATTCCATTGATATATGCAGTATCCTAATGACAGGTGGTGATGATATATTTGCCCAGAAAAGTCTGTGCTAGTATTACATCAATATAGTATTGTATGGGACTGCTCTCATTTAGGAATGGTGAACTCTGTTCTGCAGGCTAAACCTTGACATGTGACTTTAAAAACTGGGAACAATGCAAGCTATGTACTGTACATCGTGTATGTGGGGTTTTTTTTATTGTTTCCTAATGTTCAGATTGTACATTTGAAACAGTAATAAAAAATAATCTGAAAACCAAAACTAATATTTTGCTTGTAAAGTTCTGTTATATTGGTATAAGCTTATTGTAAAAATCATAGCAAGTTTTGTTTGTTTTTTAAATCCAGTAAGTATACCCAGGGGAATGTCTGGCTCATTCTGTCTATATCTGCCTATAAAAATGAAATGAATACGTTTCCTTACAATGGATAAAGATGTTGAGGTGACAGTGTGAGAGTTCAGACTACACAGAAGGCTAGTAAGGATGACAGCCAGCACTGTACTGTGTGCTACTAATGAGTTTTACAAGTGAGTTTCTGTGCCTCTGCCTCTCTCTCTACGCAAATATCGGGTAGGACGGGGGGCAATGAAACCAGAGCGAAATGACAGCTTGCAGGCATAGACACTACAACAACTGGCTTTTATGCATGTTTATCAGTCTGAATGCCAATTTAGCCCTTTCACTTTTTCTCAAGTGTGCTCACTCAGTTGTCTTTGCTGTACATAATAAGGCATGATAGCACATTGTAACCATACTATTTAAGAGTGAAAATTAGGAAATTAAGCATTTAAGTCAGTGTTGGAGTTGGAAAGGGTGAGGGCATGAGGCAAGATTTCTATGATTTTTTTTTTTTTTAAATGAAGATGAGTGTCTTTCTGCAAGTTTTTATCTATCTCTTCCAGCCTAGTAGAGCATGTAAGTTTCCAGTGTTTGATGTATGGAGTGGGATCTATATCAGAAGTTTAAAGATAACATGGTTGCTTGATTGAGTAGATCAGACTACTTTAGTCAGTCATCATTGTTATTTCCACTAGAAGTTACTTCTGGGCTTCAGTAGCACCATATACCTGGATTCTTCCACCCCAGTGACTTCAAATGAGTTTCTCTTCCCCACCCTAAGAGAAAACATATTGAGCTCATGTTCCAGTACAGTTCCGTTTGTGCACAGGAGCTTTTCTCTGGGTTTTTATTTGCTTACTTCCCTCAAAATCAGGCACAACTGCAGTAAGTACAGAGCAGCAAAAATTCTGACTTCCTGCTTTGTCAGTGACTCAGTTCTGCAACATTCTCTCTGCACTCTTCTGTAAAAAAAACAAAAAAAA
>NW_020448019.1:79389-131779 GCF_003343035.1 Apteryx rowi | reverse complement strand
CAAAAAAACCCCAGGGATTTTAACATGCATGACTAGTGGATTGGGAGATGATGATATCGTTTTTTTCACAACATTAACAACAAATAAGACATTGTTTTCTAGTACCAACAGGAAAAATCTTGTACCCACTCCTATATATGTGAAAAGACATGCAAGTAAGGATCAAGGGTTTACTATCTTCAGGTTACCCTTTGTTTTCTGACTGTAGATATGTGTTACCTTGGTAAAGGGTAGTAATACATGCAGTGAGAAGTGCTGATTTTATTAAGAACCTGTTTTTCCCCTTGCTTTTAATGTTGTCAGATTTTGCACTGTGGACTACAGTTTTCATCTTCTGTGTCCACTATTATCAGTTGATTTGTTTCCCCTTAATTTTAGCCAAGATGGTTCCACTGTTTCCAGGTGAGGGACAATATTTGTTTTGTCCATGTTCATTTTTGTAAAAAGAGAAAAGCAAACTTCTCCCTTCACCAAAAACAAACAGACAAACAAACAGGCAGGCTTTTCTGTGGAGAAAAAAAAGTACAAAAATTCAGGAATCGGAACTTGAAAATTGGTTGGCAAGTTGGTCTACTGGTCTTTGTATCTTTTTGCCATTCCAGTGAAAAGGAATCCCCATTTCAAATTTCTCCATTTTGGGCTAAGTTATAAATCTAAAAATAGATATTCAATATGCTCAATTTAACCATTCATGAAAGCCTGTCTCCCCAAATCCTCACAGGCATGCTGCTACAGCCTGAACAGTCTGGTCATAAGCATGACTTTTCCTACAGTTGCAGTTCTGGGCCCAGTCAAAAACCAGCAATAAAGGTGGTTACAGCTAGGCAGTAAGATGGAGCTATATACACACACACACAATACAAGTTACCTTATATATCACCCAAACTACGTATTTTGTATTTACTTTCTCCAATGGAGCTCAAGTGAAAAAAAAATTTTTTTTAAAGTAGTTTGTTCCATGGTACCAAATTACTCTGCAGTGAGATTGTTTCTCCAAAGACTATCGTAAAGACTAGCTTATGAGTTTAGTTCCATATTTAGACAACTGTATTTAAGTTAAATGAAACATGAGCAAACCTGCAATTTCTATAAAAAGGCTTTTCTGTAGATCCTAAAACCTGTGCAATACATCAAACTTCCACAAAACAGAAGTGTAAGAGGTATTCCTGCTGATAGTCCATCACTTTCTTAAACTGCTCTTCAAAGTGCCTACTGCTAATTAAAGGGAAAGAGGATGTCTACTGGATAATCACCTCAAATCTTGTTTTAGCATTGTTTAATCACTTCCTGTTATTTTCAAGGTTGGGTTAACAAAAGCACCTAGGATATAATGGTGAAACACATTGGAAAGGCTATTTTATTTTTGTTCCCAAAGCATTTTGTGGCAAAAATGTGTTTTACGGTGAGCTTTATGATTTTGTGTAAAAGCAAATTTTTTTTATTTTTATTTTTTTACCTACAGCACATTGTATTATTTTGTGCCTTTTGTTTCTCCAACACCTTAAATGTAGTATTTTTCCACAGTGTAATAAACTTTTCCTACTAAACATAGCCTGTTCCTCACAAGCATTACTATAGAGGCTAACTGGTGGGGTATTTTTAAGGCACATTGTATATACAAACAGAGCACTGGCTCCTAAGTATTGCTGACAATTTGAGCCTATGTATTGATCCTACAGAGGTAGACACTGGTACAGTTTAGCATTTAAGTACATGCTTGGTCTTAGGTATGTGAATAATCATATTGTCTTCAATGAGTTTCTTTACATGCTCTGATGGAACAGGTTCAACATGATGCACTTGTGGTTTCCGTGATTCTAATATAGCCACCTATTGACAAATCATCACCCATCATTAATGATCGTCCAAGTGCTTCCAGAGAATTTCTTCACTTCCAGTTTCCAATACAGCTACAGATTCTATCCCATTGGTCAGGTGTGGCAAACTAACCAGAGTGAGAGAAACTGACTGACAGAGCCAGTCATAAAAACATGCTGTTGCTGTAAATAAAACTTAATGGAAGGGCAGAATCTTCCAGTGCTGATAATTCTGTAGAGCAGAAAGATACTTGCTCTGCTTCAGTTTTGAAATTGGTATGTTTGCTAGACCTCTGCTGGTGAGCAAGAAGATAACAGGAGCAAGTACATAGAAGGAACTACAAAACTGTGCAATACATACAAATTTATCTAAAATTATAAAGTATTACTCTACTATCAGTCTATAAAAGATAGTTTCATAGCTTTCCTGAGTGAAACCTCAGTGACTTACAATAAAAAATCCTGAAGACAGTGGTACATGTAACAATTAGCACAGCTACAAATAGGATACCTTTCTTCTGCAAATTGTATCACAACCACATACAAAAGTGCAGAAAAGACAGGAACAGTCCACAGATTTCCTCATTATAACTGATGACTCATTTGCTAGTTGAAAAAAGTCTAAGCCACAAACCTCCGGGTAAGGCTTGTATGTAATGTGAAACATTCATCCTGCGCAACATTAATAAAAAGGTGTTTAGGTTTTCTTCATTTTTTAAAAACAAATGCAATTTTATCAGTCCACACAACAGATCATGTGTACACCAAAAAAAAAGAAAAAGAGTGCATTAAAGTTTCATTCAACACCCTGGCTTCAACATAAACACAACTGATTTGTTTTAAATTTTCTCACTAAGGGCTGCATTGTTACATAAATCCAAGAATTCCAGTCCAAAGGCCAATAAAGGCTTGTTTCTATAACACAGCATCTAATTCTTCAACCTGTTTTAAATGGTTSAAGCAACAAGTTTTCCAGCTTCCCTAAGGCAAATGCTCCATAATCTCAAAGGCAATAGACTGAGAACACAATAATTCTCAAGCCRCGAACTCATAGAGAACTGCTTCGGCCCAGCATTTGAAGCAGCTCTAAGTTGCAGCCAAACYTAAGACCCACGTCTTTCGCATTTTCAAAGGCTTATCTGGACCAGCAACACTAAAAATAAAAGAAACAGATTCTCTTCTTCCTCTTCCTGCCCTTTTACCTTCACCTTTCTCTCCTCACTCTGTACTGCTGCTTCATAGCCTGTTACATTTCTTCTTAAAATAAAAATCAATTCCAATCAGATTTATAGATGGCACCAAAAACAAAGAGACAAAGCAACGAAGAGAGATTAAAATAGGGACTGTTTCAAGCAAGAGGTAGTAAGTACTAAATATAAAGTCCTTAATCCCCAGAATTTCATTACTACCATAAATGATTGTGATATCATAAAGGAGAACAGGATGATCTTGAGACCTGGAGTAGCAGTGGGGTGAAATTCAATAGTAAAAGATGTAAGGTCACACACTTGGGGACCAATAATAAGAATTTCTCCTAACAGATGTTATTAGAAACAACAAAGGAGAAAGACACAGGCGAATTTTTCAAAAGCAGGATGATTATGACAGTCAACATGCTGCAGCTATGAAAAAGATAAATACAACTTTAGGAGGTAGCACTGAGACATTTCCACTACAACCAGGAATATATTCATCCTGCTATGGATGCAACATCGAGTAATTATGAAACTGGTCAAATTAAAAAAAGAACTGGAGGAACAGGTGCAGCAAAAGGTCGCTAAGATGATCTAGGGAATAAAGAGCCTATTTATTGTTCAAGAGATGGAAAGATCCTGACTTGTTTACCCTAGCAAAATATAAAAAATAAAAAAACCCTCAGAGATGACATGCTAGCTCTGCAGAAATGCTACAGGAGGAAACGACGAGGGAGGGCTGCCGATCGACGCTGGAGCACAGGCAAGCCGGTACAGAGGGGCCTCCTGGAGCTCCAGACCCCACACCCGGTTTCTAACGCCCGAGCAGTGCCGGTGTAGCTGGGTCCCGCCGAGGGCGAGACTAGACCGCAGGAGCAAGCSCCCGGGCAGCTGCAGGAGATGTCGAGAATCGAGACGCTCCGAACAACACCTTTTCGCGGCCACCCAGCTGTTTGGTGTCGGCGTCCCTTCGACCGCTCCCCCCTTCCGCTCCTCCCACCAGCTCCTCTCGCTTTCGCTTCCCTCATCACCTCTCGCCCTCCGCYGAGCGCTCCCCGCCGCCGCCTTCCTGTCACCGGCTCCCCCAACGGCCCGCCGGCTCCTCCCCTCCCCCTCCGTGACCGTTGGGAGCTTTGAATGGAACGCGGCGCGCGCGCGCAGCAGTCCCGCCCCCGCTCGCGCCATGGCGGCGCCCCGGCTCAGCCCGTGACAGGAGGAGGCCGCGGCCGCCGAGTCCCGCCGCCCTCCCCCTCCCCAGCGGCGGCCCGGGCCCCGGCTTTCGCTCTCGGCGGCGCGGGGGGGAGGGCCGCGAGGAAGCTGTCATGCAGGACCCTACCCCGGAGCGCGACGGGAGCGCCCGCCCCGCTGAGGAGAGGCGGGGGGTCGCCGCCAGCGGGGCCTCCTGGATTCAGAGGGTCTTCGAGGAGGTGCGGGGCTCCTCCCAGCTGAGCGTGGCTCCCGCGGAGCCGCCCCCCGTCACCGTGCTGGCGGTGGAGCGCTACCTGGCCGAGGCGCCGCCGCCGCCCGCCGCCGCGCCCCAGTACTGGTACGACGTGACCATCGCGGACGGCGCGTGCCAGCAGCGCTGCTACCTGGCGCCGCACCTCAACGGCCTGGTGCAGCGCGCGCACCTGCGCGCCGGCGCGCGCCTGCGCCTCACGCGCTGCGCCTACCTCTACGACGAGAAGCGCCTGCACTACGGGTTCCTCTGCCTGGAGGGGCTGGAGCGGGCGGGGGGCGCCGCCGCCGCCGCCGCTGCCCCCCGCGCTCGCCGCCGCCCGCCGCCGCTCCGGGGCGAGAAGAAGCACTACCTCCCCCTCTGGAACAACGAGGATCCCTACGGAGACATGTGGGTGGCGGAGAAGGCCCTGGCGCCGGTGGACGTCGACGGTAAGCGGCGAGGAGGCCTCTGGGCAGGCCGGGGGAGAGGGGCCTCTCTGGGGAGGCCGGGGGAGAGGGGCCTCTCTGGGGAGGCCGGGGGGAGAGGGGCCTCTCTGGGGAGGCCGGGGGGAGAGGGGCCTCTCCCGGGCAGAGTGGCGGCCTCGCACCCCGGGAAGGCGTGCGCTGCTGAAGCCACCCACGCTGCCTGGTTATTCACGTTATTTATTCACCTGCGCCGGGCCCCACGGTCAGAAGTGATCCTCTGGTTGTATGAGGCGCTATGCCAGTAAGGATACGTCATCATAGGTCTTGCAGCCTATGCACACTCTTATTATTTTGCGAGAGGACTTTTTAATTTTTTCTAAGCATTTACTGAAAACATGTGGCTTTGGTGCTGGCGCCGATCTTCTCAGGTTTCAAAAAGGTCTGCTCCGGTAACAGTCTGTTTGCTGGTCTTTGGGATCGAGCACTCACACCTAATAACTGCTGCTGAAAATGCGGTCTCTGTTAAGGGGCTCGTGCCAGCTCATGGAGCCAACTGTGGAGGCGTGTGCAGAATTTACTGCAGGAATGTGGGGTTCTTACAGGTTAAAATATATGTGTTTTGTAGTAGCCTTTTTGCTCATCTGACAAACACTTCTGTTTAATTTTAAAAGTGTTACTGGTCCCTTTTAAGTGAAAAAATAAAAATAACTACTGTGTGCAGGTAGCTCAGAGCAGGGTTTCAGGGTGTGTAGTATTAGCAAATAAGCCTTTTTAAATGTCAGAAACATTAAGAAATACATGTGAAATTCTGGTCTGTGACCTTTACTACTAAAAACCACTTGAATGTTCAACCATTAACACTCCGTTTTGGTCTTTTTTCTTTTTCCATAGTCTCCAAGCTGACTTCTCTTGGTCAGCTGGAAATGACCTGGAGAAGCAGAGTTCACTTCCAGCCACTGCTCGTGAGGGTCCTACACAAATCTAGACTAAGGTACTACGGGAAACCAGACAAAAAAGTGGATATGCCCTATCAGGTAAAGAGGGATAAAGACATTGGTTAGCACCCTTGAACAATAGTTATAGGATGTTGGGAAATTATTGCTCCCGTATAGCACATACAGTTAAGAATTATGCTGTAGTGAATTTATGCTAAAAAGGCTACCTTTATAAAAATTGTAAGCCCTTAAAAGTATGGAAATGATGGGTTTAGTGATCATATGTACAAAGTTTGGGGCATGTGTTTCAGTTGAGCTTTTTGTGTAAAAAATAAATAAATAAATAAAATTGGAGTTTTTAATAGCTTAACAGACTAAACTTTTTTGGTGTCTGGCTATGGAAGCAGGAGTTAGTTCATCTTTTACCAAAAAACATAAGCAAAGAAAACTTAACAATCTGTTTCCCCTAATTCTTTCATCTGATGACTTCCAGATGGTTAGGTTAGTTTACTGTAAAATTCTTAATGGCTTTTCTAATGGTTATTTTTGTGTAGTGCTTCTTGTAAAATGCTGCCCTCCCTTCTTCACTTCYGAAGAGGTCCAGTAACCCATGTGAATTCTTTCATGGGGAGAGAGGTATATGAAACTTTTTGATGAAAGGCTGTGGTGTTCTCTTGTTCCAAGTTTCCATTCCCTTTCCACATGAAGATAAGCCTTTGTCTTTTGTTGGAGGTATTTCTCAGTAGACAGTCTAGATGGTATTCCTAACTTTCATGAAAGTTCATGAGTCACATTTCTTGGTATTAATTGCAGAATCAATACCCAGACTTGATTTAGCTGGAGAAATTAGGAGAGAAATTTTGCATGCTTTTTGCTCTATGCACTTTTTTCTTTCTTTTATTAAAAAAAAAAGTAYTGTGTGTTGTTATTGTTACTAGATAGAGACCAATGAAGTAACAAAAGATATTATGATATAATAGTTTAATTTCAAATGTGCATGGTTTGTGCATAATTTGCAATATGAAAATGAACTAACAAGAATTAATTTGTATAATATCTGCGTATTATTTGGAATTGGGAAAAGAGGGATTTAAAACAGGAAGGGCGTAAAAGATGTAGGCATTGGATATGTCCAGGAATGATAATATTAAAGAGTGTAAGTGGTAGTATGGACAAAAGCAGATGATTGCTTGAGGCTGACAGGTGAGTGGATAAAATGAGGCATTTTGATAGAGCTGAGATTTGTTTTGTGGTGGATTGCTACCTTATAAGACCATTATAAGACAGTTTAAAAAGCTTTTTCTCTTTCAGTGCTCCAAGATTTGCTCAGTTAAGGATTCAAAGTTTTCCCAGTTAAAAAAAGGAGGGAAAAAGAAAATTGAGGTAGAAATCTTTGTCACAAGCAGAATTACAGTGAAAAGAGGATGGTTCACAATGCAGTCTTATATTTTAGCTTTAACAAAATGTTTGTTTTCTGAATCATTTTTTGCTTGAAAATCAGTCCTATATAATATTTTGATCATGACGGTTTATGCAATGATCTTGTAATAATTCAGCCTTCAAAATACACTTTCTCTTCATGGACATTTTGAAGTGCTACTCTAATAAGGAAGACTTTTTTTTTTCCCCTTTTTTCTTTTTTCCTCTTTTCTCTTGTTTCTTGTGTATGATACTTCCTGAATCTCCTCTGAAGAATGTTGAGTCACATTTGTGTTACTTACCACTACTGAGCAGTGGAAGGATAAGAGTTTGGGCAGGGGTGGCTGTGGATGAATTCTTATGCAGAAATCAGAGATTTCTCCAGTTTTCAGTGCAAGTTTTGGAACATACTCTGCATCTGTTTGTAATCAGCAGAGAAGTTGTTCATGATGCTGACATAATACCTGATGCATTATCCAAAAGAAATACTACCGGAATGATGATAAATACAAATGAATGTATTTTGTCTCTCTTTCTTTTAGGCATACTTTGAAGTTGCTGATGGTTCAGGCATGATGTCAATGGTGTTATGGAATTCATTATGTCCTGAATGGTATAAGAGTATGAAGGTTGGCACAGTACTTCTTCTTGAGCAGTATGCTATCAAAACCAGTTATCCATTTAAAACACAGCCAACCCCAGGGGATTCACAGATGAAGAGATTTGCTACGATTGGTTAAGTATTGCAGAAATCTGTTTTGATTCAATGAAATATAGCTGTAAAAATGAAATACCATTTCAGCTGACAGTTACAAGAGTGCCAGTGAAGTTAGGTGGCCTTCTGATCACTAGAGTGGTATACTTCTGGCTTGTTTTTCAAAGCAGATAAAACACAGATGCCTTTTTGAAAAGGGTGTTGATGGGAGTCCGCAGGCATGGGTTATGATCTGATGGGYGTAGACCTGATGGGCACATTTTGGGTATATTTTGCCTCCAGCCTTGCATCCTGTCTTACTGGTGCCCCTTTTGGTAATGGACCCTCTATTCCCAGTTTTAAGAGGGAGCCTCTTGCCTTTGTTCCTGTGACCTTGCGCTCCATCCTCAGCACCATTTCTCCCTGTGTGAGAAATTTCTTACTATTCAGGAGATCTGAAGACTGAAACTCTTATTGGAGACTTTGGGAACTATTCAACTGGAAGATGTTTGCAGAATAGGATGGAAAAGAAAGTTTACATGTGTGTCCCTACAGAAAGCATTACCAGCYTCTTACTCAAATGCCAAGATTTCTTCTCTCTCACTGCACTAGGCAAATGAGACTTATCTTGGTATCCTAATGCTTCATTTCTCTGTTTCAAGTTCTAGTAATGCTGACTTTTCACATATTTTAATTGTCAATAGAATTAGAAATTGCTGAAAGGTAGAGCTAACTGAATTCATTTGTGGATAACTCATGAGAATTCATTCATGCCAATGACCAAGACACTCTCTCTGATTTCTCTGTCTCGTGGATGAAAAGAATCTCTTAGCCATTTTACAAGAATAGGTAAAATGTAGCTCTTCACAGAAATAAAATGGAAAGTGACCCATTGCTGAGATTAACTGATGTGGTACATATCCTTAAATATTAGCTCTGATGGGTTCCTTAGCATCTGGGTAGTTACTTTTCCCTGTTTATATTTGGATCACATGTACAAGGTTTTTTGCCAAAATTAGTTAAAATCTTTATTTAAGAAAGACGAAAAAAATCTGACTCCTAATTTCAAGTATTGGGGTTGTAAGCGCAGGTTTCTGGTACTGTATTTTAATCTAGTTCTGCTTCCTGATTAATAATACAGATACTATTTGTGCATTGCTCACACCTTCTTCCAGATCCCTGAATCTCATTATCACATGATCTGACTCTTACACTGGGGCTTATCCTATACACTAAAGTCTATCTGCAAAGCTCCATTGAATAAAAGTTGTAATGATGACCACTGTCTTTGCTGAAACAGTAGCAGCATGGAGAGTGCACAGATGAAGAATATTCTGTGGCAAAAAATAAGTTTCTTTTCTGCTGTTGGTTAATGTGACGGATATTCAAGAGAGCTATGCTACAGAAATACCAGTGCTGCAGTATAACAAAAATAGCCTATCCAAACTACATTATATCAACTTTTTTTCACGCCTACTTCCCTGAACATGAGTTCTTTCCCTTACATGCTCATACTCAACAAAATAACGGCCAACAATCAGAAAATTCAAATACCTTCCTTGAAACAAACAAATATGCATGTTAGTGAAGGTTGATGTGTATATATAACTTACTAATGGTGACAGTCTCCTGATGCAGTTGCTGCAGCTGCATGAAAATAAACAATATTTTCACTGCCAGAAGCAGTGTATTCTCTGTCCAGTGTATTTTTGCCTTAAAACAGATCTTAATGTCTGAAGTGTTTGTGATGAATTGGCAGAAGAGAGAAATGTTTAGCCAGGAAGGGAAGTTGGGGGGGGGGGGAAGCTGATGTTGCTTACAAGCCAGCCTGACAGCAATTATAATTGCCACAGACCTTTCTACAGCAAAATGACATAATAAAATCTGCTATCTGAGATGACCTTCTCTTTGAGCAAATATCACTTTTTTTTTTTTAATGGCTTGATTGACATTACACTACTGATTTCTGTAAGTGTTAGTGGAGTGGAAATGTTGATGTAGAGATCAACATGGAAAATGGGGCCAACGGGCAGTGCATGATAATAGATACGTGGTGGAAGAATTAAAACAATTGCTGCATAGTGACATGCTGTGGAGTACTTTCAGACTGCAGATGTGCTGTAAAAAAAATAATTTTTGATCCTTCTCAATGTTACAGTATCTTCTCAGCACAAAATTCTTTTTTTTTTTTATATGAACTTACAAAGCATATCATGCTGTGGACTAGTGGATTTTATCTCCATACGGCCTGTAAAAAGAGAGGCTATAGAGACCAGAATATCCAAAAAATTTTCTAAGGCATATCAAATTTATTGAATCTCTTGAGCATGTGTGTTTTTGGGGGATTTTTGTTGGTCAGGTGACAATATAGGTGAAATTTAATGCCTTGGTAGTTTCTTGGTTAATATAAAAATATGTATAAAAGTCTCTGATATTCTTTGAATGTTCCCTAACCCGTATATACCCCAATATGGGGCAATATTTCAGTTTTTAAAGGGTGCATACTGTGTGTTCAAAACATTCTTCAGCTAGCTGGTTAAGGCAATCAGTTACACTGAATTGCTTGAGTAAGCATTACTTTTTTCATAATCTGCTTCCAATTTGTAATTCTATCACATCCCACCTTTCCAATGCTTTCTTACAATCATTCACCTGTAAATTGTTTAAAATGCATCTGGAGAGATAACAAAACAAGAGTTTGTTAAGCCGCAAGGGAAAGTGTTTTCAAGATTAAAAGTTCTTGCAAGATGCTATGCTTCTGGCACAGTCCTAGATTTTTGTGAAGTGAGTTCTACATTGCTTGCTTCTGCAGTTTGCAGCTGTGGCTCTTAGAGCTTGAATAGTTGCTACTGACACCTTGAATTTCACCAAGAAGCCTCTGGGTAACGTGCATCTCACAGATCACTGAATTTGTGTGGTACTGATGAAAACTGCTGTTTTTAATAGGCTGGACTGACCTTAGCTTCTGAATCATCCCAGAGTACAGTCCCAAGTTGAGTATATGACTTTCACCTAATCTCAAAATGATGAAACTACTGATGAATGTACCAAGGAACGTTTTTCTTAGGAATTTTCTGTGACATACTGTCTTGAAACACCAGGTGCAAACCACACTTGTCCTCAAGATACATTTGTATGCATCTTGCAACAGCCAGAAGAAAATTCTGAAGTAGAGGGTCTGATGTTAAGTATATCTTCCTAGTTTAAGTGTGAGGGGCCTGGTATAACTATATAAACAACTGTATATGTTATTGATACCTATTTAATTGCTTTTCTGGCTGCATTACTACAATCCAATTACTTACCCAAATCAAAATATCTTGTAGAAAATGAATCAGTCTTGAATATCAGCAAGATTTGCCTTGTTATGAGAGATGCAATAGAGTATCGCCTTGCATATTTTAGATGCTGAAACCATTCCTCCCATATTTTTTATCTGGTCGCAGAACTCTCCTCTCTCCCCCCTCCCTCCGCAACACTCCACCATATTATACAGTATCTAAGCAGTCTGCTTGCTAAATTTAATTTTTCAGGGGCTATAGAATACACATGAAAAGACTTGTTGTTTTCCTGCATGGCCATGGCATATTTAAATCATGTTAATAACTAATTGAACATAAACCAGGTGGAAGTTCTGATCTGTTAGTTTTTGTCTTCTGTTATACTTCATTCTCTGCAAGTCAGTTTTAAACTGTAGTGACCTTTGAGAATGAAGCTAGTGTAAGAAGTATTTCACAGCTAATTAATATTCTTTTAGTACCTGTTGTTGTTTTTTAAAATATCTGGCTGGATCAGAATAAATTGGCTCATGTAGAGAATTGGGAAGTTTAGCATTGCTCAGATTATAACATTGCATTGTTGAATACCATACCTGAATGCCTTACTCTATCCAGATGAAAACTAAAGTCCTAAGACTCGCTTAATAATTTCCCAAGCAGTGAGATGAAGTTAGAATACTTCACTTAAGAAATATTACTTGGTTTTGGTTTGTTTTTTAGTTAAAGTGAAAATAATTTTTGAATTTGTATTCATACCTTAAATGCTACTGTGTTTTTTTTCTTCATCAGAAATCAGCTTGAATGTTCGAGACCCACCTACTAAAATAAGTATTATTCCAGAAGAAATGGTGAAGCCAGAATGGGGATTACCTGAAGTTAAATATCGATTTATCACAAGGTAAAATAAAGGCTTGTCATTTCTCGAGCTGGAACTTCAATTTTTACTAAATTGCATAGAATATTAATTGGAAATTTCTTCTGAGACGTTTCTGAGAAAGCTTTATGTTTTATTATTAATGAACACCAACTTTTTTGTTCTGTTTTGTTTTTAGGTCAGAACTGGATGACTTGCCAAACAATCATTCCTGTGATGTTATTGGTCTTGTGACATTTGTAGGAAGGGCTGAAAGAGCAAGAAAGAGAGGTTTTTCTATAAATATCACTTTCAAAATTTGTCAAATCATTTTTAACTTTTTGAAGAAATATTTATATGTTTTTCTTGATATTTGTTTATATAGAGCACGGTGAAGACTTCTGGCTCTATCGCTGGGCACATGCTATTGATGGGACCTCAGACCAACCATTCATTCTGGAATTATTTGCAACGTCTCAGCCAGATGTGTTTGAGCATATTCACCCAAGTATTTCTCTCTTTATAATACTTAATTACTTGCAATGTTTTTCTAGTTGGTCACTAATTTCAAATTCTAAGTATAATTGCCATTGACTAAGATAAATTTGCCACAGTTTTTCTCCTCAAATCAGAAAATAGCTGATCAGTTATTCAAAATTAAAAACAAAATACATTACTTTAAATGTTGGCAACCCTTATCATACTGTAATCTGCCAGTATATCCTAGGCAAATAGGCAGTATGGCCTAGGCATGACTTTTTTCTGATCTGGTTAATTTCAGTGTCACTTGCATCAGAGGTAAAGTAAGAAGGCAACTATTAAAATCTCCTTCTCCCTTTGTCCTGTAAATAAGTGATTATTTATAGATGGGAGAACAATTATAACAGGAAGGAGTGGGGGAAGGGAAAGATGAAAGTGGAAAAGTTTAATTTCCTTGAATAAACATTTTTTGACAAAACAGAAATCATCACCCAGCTGCATTAGTTATTGCATGTGAGCTAATAAWGATGAATTTCAAACTGGGGAAACCTTAATTATGGATTTTAAAAGGGCTTCAAATATTTCCTCTTGCCTTCTTTCTCTTCAAGCACTCACCCTTCCATTAACACTGGTTGGTGTCATGTGCATTTTATATCATATGATGCAGAACCAACTGCACAGCCCTGTTAAGGTTATGGATGCATTCCTCTTGTGTTGTGGGGAAATGACAAAGAATGACATTCCTGTGTTTAAATGAGATATTAACTGAAGAGTGAGTTTATACTCTATTTAGAACTTTTGCAGTGGCACCTCATGATTTCTTTTGCTTTCTATGTTTGTTATCCTTTTTTCTTTAGAAAACCCAACTGTCTATTGTTCATATTGTTACTGTTTATTTCACTGATATCCTACCTGATGAAGTTCCTTATGTTTTAGTGCTAATATGTTTCCTTGCACAGTTCTTTCAAGTTGAAAATCGACTTATATCCCCATGTTGTAACTTCTAATGAAGGCTGAATACATGCTGAAGCATTTGCAGGGTCAAGAAGTGAAATGTCTGGGTTTGAGCACTTATTTAAAATTACTCCAGTATAATCAGCCTTGAAATCCTAAAATCAATGAAGTATCAGGGAAAACTGAAGTAATTTTTTTCTTTAGTGACATACTTGGTGTGTACACAGATGAGAGTGGTACGGGACATCACAGAGAATCCTTCTAGGACAATTTACCTTACGACTTCAAATGAAAGTCAAATGTTCATTACAGGTAACTTAAACTAGTTTTAGTTTTACGTAGTTATAATCTTATTTCTTTGGAAAAGATATTTTAGTGATTTCAAGCTCAATGATTTTCATTGAAACAGAGAAAAAAGTCTGTTTTTATAACAAAAAATGTAGTGCATAGCATTAGTTTTCATTAGTTTTCCTATCAGAACTAACTTTGAATTTATAATTACATTGCAAAAAAAAAAAAAAGGAGGGGGGGCAAGCTGCATTCTAGTGAGGCATTAATGGATGTATCTGGTGTATCTTATGAAAAAGTGCGTAACTATTATTAGCTTAAGTCAAATATTTACTAATTCTTTCCAGTCTGTTTTAATCATTTAATAGTGTAACAATGCGTATGACCACTTCCTTTAAAAAAAAAAGAAAGAAAAAAAAAGAAAAGAAGAAAAAAGCACTTGCAGCTTTTCTTGATTACACATTTCCTTATTACAAAAAAAGTTCAGTATAGTTGTGCTAAACTTATCTTAGTTATTTTTTTTCCCCAAAATATTTGGAGAGCTCTTACGTTCTTCTTTCCCAAAGTGCAAGGCCTTAGGCAGATTACGTGGCCTGGGAAGGGTTGTGGTGCTAGGCTGCAGTGAAAGCATATTCCTTCTAGCTGGTCTTGTTTGAGTAGTCTCTGCTGCAGTACAGTGCTCTTTGTGGTCCTACAATACTGTACGCTAGATACTGTCAGTCAGCATGTCACAGGCAGGATGAGGCACAGCTGTTTCTGGCACATTTGCTCCTGAATCAGGAGACAGGTCGCAGCACAGTATTGGAGGCGAGTGGTGTACTGGCATAATTGCAAGGGAGTACAAAATTTGATAGGTGTAGCTTTYCCATGTTTATCTATCCAGCTCATTTCTTTAGTATTCCTAAAAGACCACGCACCCATTCTGAATCCTACCACTGACAAGTAGGAACAGAGAAAAATATGTGCTAGAAAATCACCTGAACCTAGTCAATTGTATACACACAGTCTTTCCTGACAAGCTGGGTAGGGCGTTTTGTGCTTACTTGGGCTAGCAAAGCAAGCTTATCTTTTTCTTAACAGATTTCTAATATTTATTTAATTTGTTCCTAAATGAAGAGCTTAAGATTTTTCTTCCTCACTTTTCTTCAGTATAGTTTGTGCTTGGCTTTCTAATTAAATGTTTCACTCTCAGCTTTCCTCATTCTAACTTTAATTCATTTTATGTTCATTTGGGTCCTAAATGAGAACTGCAGCTAGAGATTGCAAAGCATTGGAGGAGATCTATTTCAATTCACAGTTAGAAGCTTACATGTTCAGATTATAATTTATTTGTTGAAACTTGCATTTAGTCAATATCTTGGTTTTAAATCAGCCAACAATAAATACACATTGCCTTTCAGCAAAAGTCCTGGCTGAAACCTGTGAAGATGACTTATGTGTTCTTTCTTGCTGAGATTACAAAAGAAAGAAGAAAGACGAGATGGAACTGAACAATTTCTTGATCATTTTTTTTATTTTGTATGCTCCTGTGAGAGAGTATTCTAGCAGCAATTTTTTTGTCATCGTTTTGTTTCTTTTTAGCATTCAATACTTATCTAACTTTCAGTGCTAAATGCAAGTATTAGTCAACGAATTCAAGATACGCATTTCATAAAACACTGTTGAGTAGATGTCCTTGCATTCTCTGGTACAGTTTTTCTCCATTCATTTTTTCTATGCACTGTTCAGGATAGTTTCAAGATGAAAACTGATGACAGTAACTTGGTTTATTCTTTGATACCTGATCATTTTGTTTTGAAAGGGTGGCACAAGGGCCAGCCATACACCAAGGATGCCAAAGTGAAAAACTTCATTCAGTGGACTAAAACACAGAGTGAAGCTGTTCAAATGAAGAAAACTGTCGTTGGTGGCTATTACCCTTTTCCACGACCTCCAAATAACTTTTTGAGATATTGTAAAAACAATAAAGGTATGCTATCAAATATCTTTAAGATTTATAGCCTTTTTCAGTTCAGTCTTATTCCAAGCATTTAAAACTACAATTCATTTAAAAAGCAACACAGTTATTTTTAGGTATTACACAAGTTTGTATTAATAATGGCCTGTGATTTAGTTTGCATTAATAATGGCATGTCATTTAAGAAAAACTCTTTCACAACTAATAATGTATCATATGCTAAATCCTTATCTTACAGAAAATGTCATGGGTCCATGAGCTGCAGGCAAACTGTAACAACTTGAGCTGCAGATCTGCCCACCAGAAGTTTTACTCTGAATATTATGCTAAATCAGAATTAAAGACAGTTATATTGAAGAATATAACAAAAATTTCACCTGGAACATAAATAATGATATCTATTTGCTAGCACATACTAAAAGGTGCTTGTGGACTGAAAAAGTATATTCTTCAATTTTTTTTCATGTGATGTGAACAACAAAAGGATTTAAAATTATTCAAAAGTTCAATTTTAAATCAGTTTAATATTTAGCAAAAAATTCTCTTCAGTTTTCATTTGAGTCTTGTATTCAGACATTCTGATATTCTGTTTGTTTAAAACTTGTTTGTGGGAATTGCTTTTTGCAGTTGAATCGATTTTGAAAGCCATAGGTGAGATGGGAAGAGAGATTGAAGACTTGCACTACAGGGAGCACAAGCGCATTGCTATTCAGGGAATAATTAGTGCCATAAGATACATCAGCTGTAGTAGTGCAGCTGAAGATGTCTCAGGAGTGGAACCTGCTCAGGTACAGTGCTTGAAAATTAATGCTATAGTACTTAGGCAACTACGATCATAATGAGAACTGAGAATTTTGCCTTTGAATTCAGCAGCTAGTTATATTGCTTCTTAATTAACTGCGTTTGCCATTTTGAGAGCAAAAGAAGTTTTGAAAGTCATAGTTTAAAACTTTTAAAAAGCAATGATTTAGTGCTTTTCTTGAGAGTATTCTGGCAGTCCTCCATAAAAGTATGTAAGTGTTTAGAAGTTATCAACAGACCAGATAACTTTTATTAATATAAAATAGAATGTGGGAGAGCTGACTACTTCTGTGTACTCACTGTCACTTTCTAGACAGAATTTATCTTATTAATTTGACAAGAGAATTTCTGCTAAATGTATCTCCTAGTCTCTTGTGACTTTCAGAAGGTAGGATAAATAATTTGGTTAGCTTTAGAAGTTGTTTAAAGAAAACAAACTTTAAGGTTTTTGAATTGGAAGCAACAGTTTGAAGTGTTTTTTAACTGTTAAATAATTACCTGTGGTTGCAGAAAGATGATTCTCAGTCTGTTGGAAGTTCTGCCATGTCAAAAGAAGATTGTGTTCACAAGGAAAAAAACAGAAACCTTCAAAATAAAGAAGTTAAGTCTCTTCTTGCTGGACGTTGCTCTCCTGGGGAACAACATCAGCATCAAGTTCTACTAACAAAAAAGAGTTCAGTCAAGAGAAAGATAACACACAGATTATGTACAGATACAGAACAGTAAGCTGTTTTCATAAAGTATTAGGTTGAAAAGCAACTTCTCGGTGATTGGTAGAAATAGGTAGCGGATCTTCTGAAAAGTATTTAGGTAAATTAGTTCAGAATGAAGGTCACAGAAAAGCATATAAAAAGCTTAAAAGTTCAGTTCTTAAAAGGTAGTTATGTATTTTTTTTTCTTAACATCAGATGATGACAGTTACACTGTTAGGCTAATGAATGATTGGTTAAAGCAGATGTGTTTGGTTGATGATGCACTTTTCTGATTAATATTTACACTACTTTGTTATTAATGTTGGAGATTTTGAATAAATGGTCGTTAATTCTTGAGCAAGGGATAGTTCAGTGATTAGCTGTGGAACAAGCATCAGCTACAGTGGTGAAGAAATAAGTTTTCTTCACTGAAAATGCAGAATCAGGAGAAATATTGTTTTGGTGTACCTCTTCTGGGGGGGAGGGGGGGAGTATTTGCATGTTTGAAGCTTTCTGGTTAATGGAAGGTATTTCATACAGCTGTGACTTGCTGTCAGAAAGACAAGTAGAGGATGGTGATGTAGTAACCTAAAGGCTCAAAATAACTTGTAGTACTTACTTTTGCTTTTGTTCATGCAATTGTATTGTGCCTAGTCAGGCATAGACAAAGGATATCAATCCAATATAAGGGGAAAAAAACAAGTTCTTTCTGATGCAACCTTATTAGTTTCAAGAGTAAAATTATTGCTTGTATAAGATTTCCCTTTGTTGCAGTATTTGTGCAAAATCCAGTGTAGCCCTATACAGTGTTACGGAGCCTAGTATATATTGAGAGATTCTATGTTAAAAAATCTAGCAAACCATGTGGGTTTTTTCATGTACAATTCTCATAGTGAAAAAAAGGTCAGGCATTCGGAATATTTTGGGGGTGGATGAGATGAAATATAACTAAGATTGAATGAAAACTTAAGACAAGCAAAACCCCTGGTGAACAGAAGTTCTATCTTGGCATTGTTACTGCAAATTTATTAGTGGATTTTCCTTCCATAAGAAAAATTCCAACACTTGAGTGTCGTAGGTTCTGCTTTTCTCCTGAAAGAAAAACATGCATCTTTGCTCCATATATTTTCATTTAATGAAAGACTGTACAATAATGGTGAATTTCCTGTTTTAAGGGGAAGTGCATCTGTTATTCCTGTATCATCTTACACTTATTTTACACGATCTGCAAGAAAGAAATTCAGGTAAGTCATGTGACAATAATCATGTTAAATAATTGCATTGATGAAGCAAAGAAATCTGAAGTCAGACTGTCACAGGTTAAGAATCAATAGGAAAGTGAAATAAAAGAACAGGGTAGATTTTAATATTTTCTATTCACTTCCTAGGCACTAATTCTAGTTTGAATGTATTAGATTATTTTATTCTGAAATACAATGTTGAGTGCATTATTAAAAACACTTTTATAGTGGCACTTAGGGAATATGCAGGAACAGGGGTCCTTCATGGTGGGCAGAGAAACATGTAGTCTTTGTTTTAGAGAGATTACAATTTAAATAGGAAAGTCACAGATAGGAGGGAGAGATGCTTAATTATCAAGCAGATTGAACAGTGTGATAGCATGAGTGGATTTGCTAGTGATAGTTGAGCCGTGCATGGTCCTTGGTGCTACTGAGGTGTAAGTGTAGTTATCCATGATAAGTCATTTGGCTCCTTCTTCCACTGTCCAACACTCAATCTTTATTGAACTCAGTTTGGATCCAGAGAAGGATTTGAAAAAACAATCCAGGTAGGAGTTTCAAATCCAGAGCCCTGACAAGTCTGGAACCTAATGAAATAATAACAACAAATGGGAAATTAATATGAAAGCTAAATGACTGTTCTTATTTGTTAGTCTAGAGTAAAAGCTACTTTAAAATTTTTAATTGGCAGCTTCATTGTTTGTTTAATTACAATGGTTGCCCTGTAACCCTTCCTTAGGTTTACTAGAGAGTTGGTGAGAATTTGTTGAAGGGCCTTTAATTCTTGTCATTTGTTCCAAATACAGGTTGAGTAACCTGATGAAAGGAATATTTGAACTTCTTGGTGTGAATCAGTTCAAATGTCTGTTTCCCTGGAGATGGTGATTTGGGCTTGTGTCATGAGTATCTGTGACCCTCAGTTGACTGTTTAGCTGACCTTTAGCATCTCTTCCCTCCTCACCAAAAAGAAATCATGATGCTAGGGATATAGCAAAACTAATTATAAAGGAGTTGATAATAAGCTATTAACCATTCAGCCATTATTTCTTTACATGTACACCTGTTTTCTCAAAAAATGTTTCTTGGGAGCTGTATTTGGAAAAGCCTTTTCTGTGGGATAAACTAGGCTCTTTTGAGCTCACCTTTCTGTTTACTTTTGCCTTCTTGGTAGATACTGCATTTTGTAGGAAAAATGGCTGTTTGACTCTGCAACTCATTCATTCAGCCTGATACCAGGCTTTAAGAACATGTCTCTGGCAGACTGGACTCTTTGAAGTCGTGTAGCCCCTGGGGGGAACCCAGGCAGGACTCAGCTGTGAGGCTTTCTGTTCAACAGCACCAACTCAACTGGTCCATCAGCACATACATATCTCTGAGCTGGGCCTGATGCCTTCTCTCTTGTCAACAAGCAGCAGTGTAGTCATGAGACGTAGGAAGCGCGTGGGGGTACCGTGGTGCAGGAGTGTTGGGGGACTTGCGGCACAAATCTCTAGGAAAATCAGGAGGTTTTTTGGAATGTGAGGATTCTTTTTTTCTTTTGCTTCCTGAGAAATGTTTCATTTTTTTTCTTGGAGGGGGGTGGTGGAAAGAATGTTTTCTCCCCATTTTTTACAAGTGAAACAAAAAGTTAAGGCATGTTTACTTTGTTCTCTGCTTTTCTCAATCTGCTACTATCCTCGCTACCTGTGTGTCCACTCTATGCCATTAGTACTAGAACCTCAGCTAAAGGAGGAGAAAGTCTGTGTTGGATTATGGAGAGCTGTTTCACTCTATGTAATTAAAAGGTAACTCATGAGTATTTCTGTAATTAACTGTGAAGTTGTGCTGAATGCTTCAAATTGCAGAAGAAAAATGAAAAGTTAGCCTGATGTACCTTAAACTTGCATCTTAAACTTGCATCGTTTTCTGTTCTGTTGCTTAGAAGTGGCAGAATGTCAGCTCTCACTGTGAAGCATTTTAATACATGGACAAAATAAAAACAGTAGATACATGTGTTAAAGTTCAGGTTCTAGCTTAAGTTATTTTGTGTCAAGTATTCTGTGCAGTTTTTCAGCATGCTGTTGCATTGTTGAAGGATTTTTTTGCTTTTAAATAGTAATAGTTTATTTTAAGGCTCTTTATCTGACAGCCTCAGTTCCTATATTTCTGAGGTAGCTGTCATCACAGCTGACATGTGATGTCATATAGTATTACTATAGTATTATTATTAAGGGTTTGAGAAAGGAATAGGTAAGAGGAAACTGATTAATATATTATCGTTAATGTTTATATCCTTGCTAGTGGAGACATTCAACATAAATGTTTTTTTAAACATTTAATATACCCCAAAATAGTTTAACTGATAGCTTATTGTCCATGAGGAAAAATCAGGAATTTCAGAAAGGCTTATTTTTATGTGGAAGTGGGAAAACACACAGTAGTTAGCATTTTAATCTGTAGAAGTTTAACACTGCAGTTATCATGGAGTTGCTGATGTATTGCATGTTCATGCTCTAAATTGCTTCAGGATAACTTATTTGTATGCTTATATCTTTGCAGTTTCACTCCTAAATGTTTAATGTACCATCGACCCCTTTGTCCTTTTTCCTTCTGCTCCTCCACCCCCATGTTCTGTCGTATGGGGAAGTTCAGTTTGAGGTTTGCTTGGCTGAAATTTTCCTGAAATCTGATATTTTTTTTCAGACCCCTTTTTCACAAAAGGGGTGAAATTGGCAGGTAAACCATCAACTTAAATAGACTGGACAAATTATTGTGGAAAGCTCTTTGTTTTCTCTGTTACTTGTCATGGTAAATGACAGTATCATAATGTTGTCATGACATTACATTTCGGTTAAGCTGATTTCAAACCAGTTTGTAAAGTAAGGCTTTTTTATCAGCTATGTTTGTTGGGGTTTTTGTTTGTTTGTTTTGAGGCCCTTGCATCATTCTGGCACAGCTACAAGTTGTAACTATTTTCTTCCTTCATTTTTTTTTTTTGAGTGCTTAATAAACAGGTGTGGAGCACAAGACATGGTTGTTATCCCAGTGCTTTCTACAGTTATTCATGCCTTCTGCTTCAGTTAATGTTGTTTTCCTTGACAATATTTTAAAGTAAAAAGACTAAAAAAGTGAATACCAGTGCATATGTAAATACCATATAAGGGCTTTTTTGCAAGTGGGCATCTTTGAGAAGGGGAGCCTGCAGAATGCAGGCTGGGAATAGCAAATGCATATATCACAAGTCCTCATAAAACTGGCATGGACAAATAGAAACACAGGTGCTTTGGGTTACAGCAGCCAAAGCATACTGCAATAAATGGAAGGACTTGGGTTGTGTCAGGTGGCTTGCAGACGTTCTGGCTGGAAAAGAAGCTTCTAAGTTGTTCAGTGTACAGAGATAATTTTCCCTTCCTTATCAACCCAGCACAAGTTACACTGTACACATAAAGTCCAGCACAAAGCAGTCCTGTGAGGATAACACGTCAGGGCATGTATGAGATATCATCACAGCCACAGATCTATGCTAGAATTTAGGAAGAACTGTGACAAGTTGTTTCTGTGCTTTTTGGAGGCACTACCAGCTCTAAATCAGATCTCCTCACCTTGAAAAATGTACAATTTTAAAAGAAGAAGAACCGTTTCCATAATATCAACTTGTCGGAGGTATGACTTGGTTTAATCCTCTGTTTAAATTAGGAGGGAAGTTGACATGTAATGGGTAAAAAGAAAAATGTATCTTAACTGACGTGTCGATTTCTTTCTTCATAAAGTTACTCTAGATTTTCTTCTCTCTTATTGAGAAGTCTGAGTCTTGAAAGTGATAGTTAGTTTTGTAGGCATTAATTTTTAATTAGACTTCTTTTGTTAATACTTTTGATAATGTCTTCTAATATCTTGGAAATTTATTAGTATAGCTGGTATGTAAATGTTTATTGTTATACATGTACAATAGTAGTTATTTTCCATGATGGTTCTTATAAAAGAAATTAACTGAAATCCTTCATAAGATATTATTTTCATGGAAACATTCTTTTATTTAACAATAATAATGTGGGAGGCACAAAGTAATTAATGAATTATCTTTTTAGAAGGAAACAAACTTCCTGCTGTCTTGCATGCATCTTTCTGAGGTTCCCCTGGACCTCAAGACTTCTGTAAAGATATTTGGGACCATAAGGGCACATTGAAATGCATATAAATTTTCATTTACCAATACTTTCAACGTAACTCTGCTCAGAAGCTGGGGTTGGTGGTGGGGAGCAAGTAGGGTCACACTGTTTTAAAGTTCTCTACGTGGTAGCTTTTTTTCATCTTCAAAATTAAGTGGCTGGAATCTTATTTGTACAGTCCCTACTGCTAAAATGAGAAGACTTTTTTGTCTCTAGAGTTGGGAGATCATAATAAGACCATTCTAATACTTAGCCCATAGATGATAGTGTATTTCATAAAATGTACTTACATTGTGGTTTTAGAGTATGAATTTCCTTTCACCTGAACTATAATGATATCTTAGATATTTTCCATTTACTATGAAACCTTGACATGAAAATTTCAAGATTTATCCTCAGTATGAAATGGGAAGGGTCATAAAAAACACTAAATACCTAAAACTGAAATATAGAATGTTCCACAAAACAGAATGTAAGGTTTGATTCCTTCTTTGCTGTTCTTACGTTGTTCCTGTGTATTTGCAGTTACAATACTTTATTAGTAACTGTTTTGATTGTCTGAAATTTTAATGGTACCTTAGCATAGTTTTGCCTATGTCTCAGTTGTTTGTCATGCACGGTAATATAGTTTGTTTTTTTTTCCCCAAGTTTATTCAGACATCATAATAAAAAGCAATGGAGCAAAGAAGAAAGGAATAAATGGGACTAAGAGCTTATTTTACCAGGGTGTGGCTGCAGTAATATATGTTATGCTCTTCTGCTGCCTAACATCCTAGGCAACTGATCAGTGATTATTAGAGAATAGTGTTGCTTACAGTTAATTCAAAAGTCACAGTTAAAAATGAAAGTATAACAAAAATACAGTTTGCTTCTTTGAACTGATTGTTTTGGCAGGGTAGTGTGTCCAAAGGAAAACATGCATGCAATTTCTCTATCATTTTGGATTCTGGAGTGATAACTCTGCTCCATTCTTGCTTTGTTTTTGACTACTGAAGTTTGCTGATATGAAAGTATAATAGCATGTCGTGGAGTCTTTTTTTAGAATAAAATTAGAAACCTGTTTGCAGTCTGATGTTCAGCTTTTAGTGTTGTGCTATTTCCAAACGGTGCCCAGTAGAGGGCAACAAACACTGATTGATTTTTTTTTTTTTTGAGTATAGAATGCTTTTCTATTTACTTCATAGAGTAATAGAATAAAGCAATTCTTGTCCTGAGCTCTTCAAAACTGATTTACTGAGCACAGTACATCTCATTAACTGCTATCTTCCAACTTTTGTGATGTAAAACCAAGTACTAATGCTCCCTCATTCTAGTTTGTATCATTTATCACTAGAAACCTGTCAAGTTTTGAAGTTTTGCTGTGTAGTGTTTGAGGTTAAATAGGTTTTAAAATATATACACTATAACTTTCCTTTTATAGCTTGAATGAATTTCAACATGAAGATTTTGTGCAAGATAAAAATGGACAGGCTGTATCAGAGAGTTTACAGTACTGCGCAGGTATGTTTCAAATACTTGTTACATTAACCTTAATAGAGTTTTAAGTCTGCCTCCTCGCTTCAGGTTCGAAACAGGCAACAGAGATATCCTTACAGAACAGCTCCTATAGGCAGCTGGTTGCATCAGCCTCTAGGGAGCCACTGTACCAACATATTGTTAATGTCATTCCRCTTGGTCCTGTCCCTGATGTGTTCTGAAGGATGCCTGGAGGGATAGTGTGGGGCTGTTTTTCAGCAGGGGGAATTGCTTTATACCAGCTTTAAGTCAGTTTTGTACCTCAGAAGCACTGCACAGTAGACTTAGCAGCAAAAGGCTTCCGTCTCCTGTTGACAGTTTTCTTGCAATAGTGATCTACGTGTGATAAAATTGTCCCTGTCCAGGAAGATAGCCCCAAAGCTGCATGAGTACGAATTAAAAGGGCAAATACAGGATGTGGAGGAAATAGATGGAACATACAAACCAATAATTAGAATGATATTTGTTTTTCTCCATGTTAATATTATCAAATTCTTCTTTCTTCCTCTGCAGTTGAAATATAAACTCATATTCTAAGCAGGTACTTTCTCGAAATCTGTTCTGGGATGAAGGAAGAAGTCTGATTTGTTAGTTGTCATTATGTGTAGCTTGGTCTATTTTTTTTTATTTCATGCAAATATTTTGGCATATTTTCCTCTTTTCAGAGCTGACTGAATATAGTGTGATTCATATAATTTTATCTAAAAATCCGTCTACTTTTAGCATCTGTCCCAGCATTAACATCTGCTTATTTACTTTTATGTGTAGTCGTATTATGTATAATGTTGTCCATCCTTTTATTTTTGCAAGAAAGCAGTTCTTCTTAATACACTACACTCATACTCTTGATAGGTTGCTGCTGTAGTCGTCTTCGTTCTGTTGCTTTAAAGCAAAAGAATTTACAGTAAATGTTCTCAAATGTTTAATATATTAAAGACTGAAATGATGAGAAAACTTTCACATTGGAGTAAGATTTGTACAGACAACCATATAAAGTGGAATTTTATTCAAGGGAAAAAGAGCAGCAGCAGGTACTATATAAAAATATGTTCCTCAAAAATCAGAAAACTTATCGGTAAGAAAGTTTGATAAATAATGACTTTTTGTTGTTCGTCCTTGCTGAAATTTGTCTCTTTTAAAAATGAGGAGTCGAACTGAGCTTTTGTAATTATTTTTACAGAAATTCTTGGTAGACATAGCTGTAGTGTTTATTGTGCTGTGCTTTTACTGTCTCCGGAGTTGTTAGGATATTGTGTAGATCTCATATAAAATAAATGCATGTGTTTGGTTTCAAAGAGATTGGCTTAAAAAAAAAGGGTGGGGGGGAGATGTGCATCAAATGCATGCGTTTATTAACTGTAGGAAAGAAACCTCACAGCATATTTAGATACTTGAAGTATGACTTAAGTTTAAATGACCTCTTTGCTGTCATATAATCTGGTTCACGAGAGGCAGACAGAGGTACCATATTCCACATTCTAAAAGTGAGAACTTCAGCATCTTTTCTTACATAAAATATTTCCCACCTTCATAAGAAGCCTTATTTAACTTCAGTTGACTGACACTTTGAGTGTAGTCTGAAATAAATGATCTCTTATCTAACATAAGTATGAAATAATTATGTGAATATTTTAGTGGAGCTAGTAAACAGATGTGCATGTTTTTCTCACACAGTGTCAGTCCTAGTGGCAATATTTTTGTTAGGTTTACATGAAATACTAATGGTTTGGCAGATGCTAGTTTACTCTAAATTACAGCAAGCTTGTATTTTCTTTAACAGCCTTACTACTTATGATATGCATATGAAATTGGACACCTGTTTTCTGTGATTATATTTTAATAAATCACATATTGTATACTTGTTTTTCCATTTACTGATATGCAGGTCACAGATAGCATTTCAAAATGTAAAAGAATTACTCTGAGCTTCTTGGTGTTGTTACTATGGTCCCAGATAGGGTTTTTTGCTGAAAATACCTGCAAGGGAAACTGCCCTTAATCTAGAAGCTAGTTATGGGAATGTATGTTGTTTTTTTTCCCCTCCTCATCCTTTTACAACTACCTATTAGCAGTGCTGACACTTCCATCTTTTGGCAGCTCCCTTTCATATCAGCTTATATCAACAGTAACAATTTTTAAATAGTCATTTGACAGGCATGCAGACAGTCTTGCTGGAAGAGTTTTGCCTGAAACCTTCCCTAGCTGTTGTACTAGTTCCTTTAAGCAGCCTCATAACCATGGTTTTATTTGGGAAAAGTCAGGTGAAAGGTGTAAAAGTGAAGCAGATATCCAAAATGAAATAAATTATTAAATTGTATTTTTTAAATGTTAAAATATTTTGAAAAGGAAAGAAACAGTACTGGGGTAAATATCACTCTCACTGGACTTTCATTCACTCGAGATACAATTTTTTGCAAGAGGTACGAACAAGCAGAAGAGTAAGGTAGTCTGCTTTCTAAGATAAGGTAAACATAACTATAAAGCAGAAATGCACTGACTCAGGTTTACTAACAAAAGTGTTTGCAAGAAAAGTACTTTGTAGTTACAGTGTAGACTGAGGATCAAATTAACTGCTAATCTTATGCAAGAAAGGAACATCTGCTATGTACTGTAATTATACAGAAGATGTAAAAATAAAAAGACCTTTCTGGTAACTGAACTCAAAATATGGTTCATTTTAATTGCTTTTTGTGAGAAATCATGTGTTTAAATGTTCACCAAAGCCATTTTTATATTTTTAACTGGTTTAAAGAAGAAAATAATCTTTGCTGCTAAGAGGCTCTCTGAGGCTAGAGAAGTTCAAATACTTGCTTTATTTTTCTTCTAAAGTATGGTCACATTGTTACAGGTTTCAGCGTCTTATGGTTTAAAAAAATCTGTGGGTGCTGTTTCTACTGTGCTGTCGTAATTACACATCTGTTTATGCTAATTTAAAAGTGAGTGTGCAAGTCAGACATGGAAATTATAGCCCCAATAATATATTGAGGGAGAAAGGTAAAGGAAAAGCACGGTTGAAGTTTTAGAAAGATTTTTTAATCCCACTATTTATATTCTAGAACTTCTTTTACTTTATTTGCAGAATTTATAGTATCAAGTCTTCATGCTTGTTATAGAGAATAACAATTGTATCTTCTTTCTCAATATAATTATACAAAATATCCCAATAAAATTTTGTATCAGCTAGTTATCTTTCTAACCAGACATGGGTGTGTTTAGTTGTTCAAAATTATTAAATTTCCATGTTACTGCCTTTTTTATGCATTAAATCACTGGTACAGCATATCATAGCTCTGGTGTTCTCACTACCAAAACATCTGGTGCTAGATGTGAGATGATATAATATGCTGTTAGTAAAACGAAAAGGTTAAAAGTGAATTTTACCGTGAGTAACACTTAATTTGAGGGCTGAGAACTTAATATCATAGTTTTTCATTTATTTTTGATTAATGATGTTTAATAATGATTTCTCAAATGCATTGCTGCTGTAATTCTCCACATAAAATGGTGAAGAAAAATGTGTCTTCATGTAGCAGCTTCCATGTGCCATCTTTCCTTAAATGATTAATTCCAGTTTTGTGAGAAAAGTACTGCAGTTTGCTTCATGTGATCCACAACACACTTTTGATTTCAGTATCAGCTTTCTTTAAATTCACTGTTACTTGTTGTCTAACACAATGCCGCAAGATTCTTATTTCACTTGTTTAATGTTCTCGCACATGATGTATCAAGTTTATCTATGTACATTCTGTTTTCTTGTCTTTTTTGATACTCTGATACTCCATCTTAATAATTACAGCACTGAAAAGAAAATAAGCAAATAAAAAAGCATATGTTCACAGGGAAATACTGGAGTGGATAATATATCCGGTTCAGAGGCTACTTGGTGAGAACAAGTTTTGCATGAGATGGAGATACTGAGCTACAGTGGGAATATTTTGAAATGGGTGTTAAACCATTCAGTGCTTGCCTTCAAAACTGGGAGTGATGATGTATGTGAGCTTTTACCATTAACAATCCTCAAATTACATATAATAGGGAAAAAAAGATTGGAGCTATCATTGGCTATATAACAAGACATTTGAAATAATCAAGCTGAGACCTCAATGCAAGAGTATATTTATTGTACAAAGGATGGAAAAGTTTGTGCTTGTAGCCATTTTAAACGTATGTTTTCATGGTTTCTAGATGTTCACTAAGCAAAAGTTACACACTCTCTAAAAAACAAGCAATAATGTTCTCCTTCATATGATGGAATAAGTATTTTTATTACAACTCTAGCCTCTAAGGTTACCTGATTACTAACATTCCAGCCCTAGTTTAATTCATTGTGTTATTTGCTTTGAATGTTCTGCCATGTCTTCATAGTTGAAATGTTCTAATTAAAATATTTCTTATTAAGTAGAGAAGTAGTATGATTCTATGAACATATGAGCAACTAAATATTTGCTTATTTGCTATGTTTATAATAGACCAAGAAGGAATGCGTGATATACCTGAAACTGAAGAGACTGGAAGAACTTGTGATTCGTGGCAGAGTGACCTATGGGCAAAAGTGAAAGACAAGTTAATGAAATATTTGCATCACAGCACAGTTTTCCCAGAAAGCATCCCACGTAAATTTGACTATGTACACAAAGACTTACTTATGCAACAGTACAACCTTCATGCAGCAGTCCACCAGCCAAAAGAGTATAGGTCAGATAAAAATATCAATGAATTTAAAAGTGCTAGTGGCCTTGGATATTACGAAGTGACAGTACTCGGTAAGTATTTGGTAGCTCGGCTTCTAAAAAAGATTAAGCACTAGCAGTGTATGATCTTAGGTATTTGCTGTGTTAAATTAAGAATGTATTAGATCTTCAGCAGTAACTGAATGGATTTCTCTGATTTAATCAGTTGATTTTGTGTATTCCTTTATGTTTAAAAAATGATTGATGTTTTAGATTTCTGTTAGAGGAATGAACTAGGATTGTTTTTGCAGGATATTTGAGGCACTGGTCTGACATCTATTTTATGGCGTGTTGGTTAGGTATTTTTTGTTTTCATAACACCTTCAGGAACTAAACTATTTTTGTCAAAAACCTACCAATGCTTTTGAAATTTCGAGCAGAAGCATTAATTTTAAAGTTAATTTTAGCAAATAAGTACCTGAAGTTTCATCATCTTGCCCAGGTTTTCTTTAACCTAGATCAAAATATTCATTATATTTTCTATCCCAAGCTATTACTGGAAAAAGCTGTGATTCTGGTCAAAAATGTCATCACATCTTTGATTGAAATGAAGTGGATATCTTGTTCTAGTGTCACGTTGCATATAATTGCAACTTTGTATGTTATGTGAAGAATCTGTGTAATCCTTACTATTAGAGTTAGAGATAGGTCCTGTTCAGTAGTTCGGCCATACTGACGTAAACAGGTAAATTATTCAATTGCACTTTATCGTCAGCTGACTTTCATGCTGGAGAGGTATTAATCTGAAGCAAATTAGTATTCTTAAAGGGAAAAGGACACCTTTAAATGGTTCCTTTGAACTTTATTCTCACTGGGTTGATTTGGGGTATCATTCTTAAAGTACCTTTCTTCCATGCTAGAAAATTAATAGCTGTGTTTACCCATACTCTTCAACTGCTCTGTGCTGCTTCTGGTTAGCACAAAGCAGCAATTGATCTTTATTCCTTAAAATGTAAATATGTAACTTGATGCACAACTGCTGGTTAACATTACTGTGGAGTATTAACCTATTTGGTTTTGTTTTCTCATTAATAAGGGAAGGAAATTGCCTAACTTAAAAGTGCTTATGTTAAGATCCTGTAATTAAAAAGTTTTCATTATTTCCTAAGGGGGATTTGGGAGAAAGTATTTGAATATTTACAGTCATTAAAATCCTGGGATGTGCACAAGTACTKCGCCACATACTTATAGTTATGCTGTTCGTAAAATGAATTACTTTGCCCTTGTACCATTGATAGAGTTTAAAAAAAAAGTGCAAAATGGCTTCAAATACTGGTTGAATGTATTCTGAGCAAGCAGCATTGTTAACCTTACATCATAATATGCTATAACATCAAACCAATTTCAATGTGCATATGTATAAGTATATATAATTTCCTACTGAAATACATTTTTAGACCTCGGTTATTACATAATGGATGAAGAACATGTAAGTAAAAATCTTCTGATGAGTTATCAGTGTTCAGCATTCAATAGTCTGGTTTAAAAAAAATGAAGAAATAAATGATGCATGAAGTTGCTAATGGACTGAAGATGAAGTCTTCTGCTAATGTAAGTATCTTTTTCAATAGGTATAAACCATGATGTAGCAATAGATGTTGCATTCCTCCCACTGTTTTGTCCTGAAGATACCCACTTATTTCGAATAGAGGACATTCAAAACGATACGTTATTATCCTGTATGAGTTGCATCTCAGCATGTCAGCAGAAGGCCAGTAGCAATGGAGGGCTTCATGACATGTTTCCACTTTCAAGTAAGACTAGTTTTCACAGACATTACTTACTGTTTCTTGTTTTATCTCTAAATGCAGTAGTTAATCTTCTATAGAAATTCTTGTAGATCAAGCATTGTTCACATCTTCAATGAAATATATGTGAATTCCGTGTGACCACCTTTACTGAATAGATGTAATCCTGGATTTTCAAGCCAGTTTTTACAGGACCTGTTTTTATACTTTGAAGATAATATTGTAATACTCAAAACATAAACTCCCAAATGACCTAGATAGTATTTGCAATTATTTGCTGATAGAAAAGTATACTGACATAGAAGTCAGTATGTATGGCTAAATATGCGAATATTTGGCTTGATCTGCTTCATAATAGAGTGGAATAACTGCCAGTCAATCACTCCATTACACTAATGTCACTTAGAACAGCCGATTTAATGCAACCTACAGAATCTATAAGCTGAAGTATTTGTCTGCTATTAAATTATTTTCCTTCAAATTATGGTTCTAACTACTGGTATCTCACAACAAATATAGTGAGGACTCTCAATGTGTGTATCATACCGGAAAGTGCTATATAAGCATAGTGTTTTCCTGAATGTTTATATCTATACAGACAACCCTGATTCTATTCAGATACATCTTTACTTACCTTGAATAATAACTATTAAATCTGAGAATCACTAATATTTAAGTAATGCACATTTCAACTTTTCCATATCTAAGTTCAGCTACTGTCATTTCTAGTGATTGAATTTGGTAATAAACTTCTGGAAGGAAAAAAAAAAAAAAGAAAAAAAGAAAAGAAAGTTTACAGTAGGCCAGCACTTAACATACCTCAAGTTAGCTCTTCAGTGAAAGAAGGTTGAACATGTGCACATTACTGCATGGAAAACATCGATTCAGCATACTTTTTTACTGTACGTTCATGAAAACTACTTTTTTTAACTTCAAGGTGAAATCATAAAAGCAGCGATGGACCTAGATGGCAAACACGTTGTCTGTATCTTGGACGTCTGTCACTTGGGTGATGATAAGGTGGAAGTCTTTCTGAGCAAAATCTACAAGACAGTGGAACCTGATGTGCTGGATCCAGTGTAACTTAATAACTTATTTTTCACACTTACGTATTGTTGAAAAGGAGGGAAATAAAATTGCTGTAACTTGGAATATACCCTCTACACATTGCACTTTTCTAGAGCTAGCAGAGACAAAAGAAAAAAAAAGTTACGATGTCTTAAAGCAATTGTAATGGTTGTCCATGTAACTGAGAAAGACAATTGCTGCCCTTATTTCTGTCAGCCTCAGAGCAGGCTATTATAACCCTCTTACACAATGTCTTGGTCGCCTATGTTTCAAGAAGGATGACTAGGGAATACAGTGAGCTTATCTTTTGATAAAGCAAGGAATATGACTCATCTCTCTGACCTCACATACGTACACAGGAAATGTATATATCAAGGTGAGCACTGCAAAGAGAGACAAGTTTTCCCAACGTTAAAGGCAATGTTTGTAAAAGAATTAACTGTCCATGAAATAAATTTAGGCTGGAAATTAGAATCATTTTGAGGATTAGAGTTATGTTCTGCTTTGATCTTTCAGTGGGAGCACTAGAGACAGCCTAACTGCTTTTTAAGCTTGATGCTTACTGTGTTTGTGAAAGGGATTATATATCATGGTGCCTTTAGTACCAGGGACTGGATGTAGTGATCCAAGAAGTCACTTTCAATTCTTTTTATCTAAGCAAGGTCAACTGCTGTATTTTTATGTGTCTACTTTTGTACATAGAGTGTTGGGTTGCGAGTATAGCACCCAAAGGTTTTTAACGTATTTTATTTATTAAACAAAAGAAATGATGAAATATTAAAAAAACAAAACTTTCTCTTTATTAGTGGAGCTAGCTTGTGACTTCGCAAGAGAAAAACTGACTTTAGGGAGTGCTTAGCATGGCAGGATGCACAGTTTGTCACACGATTATTTTATTGTTTCGGTTGTTCACCACTGGTACTATCATCTTTCTTTTTAGTAATAGCTGTATTCTGAACACATGAAGGAACTCAGCAGGAGCAAGAAGCTACTGCGTAAAATACTGTCAACTGACTGTATACCAAGTAGCAGCTGCTGGCTCCTGCTGAGTTCAGAAACAGGTTCACTTTTTCCTCGCCTGTGAAACATTGGCCCTAAATCAATTATACAACTAGATCCTTAGGAAGTTGTTCTCTAGCAGGAGCTAAAACTTGTTGCTATTTGATAGCTTGCCTGTATGAAATGTTGGTCTTGGATCAGTTCTTTGAGAAGAAATGACTGCATCTCGGAAGCTTGCCAATTGAATTGTACCATTATTGATCGCAGCCCTTGGAATTAATTTATAGGAACAGATTTATTCTTCTTATATGGAAAACTTCCTTGGGCCATTTTAGCAGCCTGTTAGTAATTGTTGAGTAGCTCATTCAGCTAGGAGGCTCACTGGTGTCTGCTCTGGGGACAGTGGAGTTTTTCTTTAGTGCTTCAACTCTGTACCTGACTTCAATTAAAGGTAATTGAAGGAGAAACTTAACTGTGTTTATTATAGCACAGTTTCATAGGCAACTTCAGATAAAAAGTCTTAATATTCTAAAGAACTAGATAAAATTATTCTGTTTCTAGTATAGTTTACAGTTTTAAAATGTGTTAATGGATAAACATTAATTTAAATGTGCACAGAAAGTAGAAGTTAATTAAATGTGACTACGTATTGTATGTCTATATTTTGTATGGATGGTATAGTATTAGTTCTAGAGCAATGCTTCTCAACCCATGGCTTTCAGAATACGTTGTAACTTTTGAAACCTGATGGTATTATTCATGGACACAGAAGCTAAAATTAAAACACACCAACAAGAGAAGAGCATGGTGTTGCTTGCAATGTTATTTATGTAATTTGGTTGCTTATGGGTATGTGAAGATTAGGGGTCATTGCTCTAGAGAGAAAAAGATATTAGCACCTGCACTTCGTGTTCCAAACTGAGCCATGCTGACTGTGTCAGCCAGTATTTTTTTATTTAGATATACTTCAAGTCGAAGTCTAATTTTAATGAAACCATTATTTCCAGAGGCAATTTGTAAATTATCTTTGTATAGTAGAATTGATGTGGTAGGCCCTGTTACAGAGCCACTGTATTCAGTTGTTGTAGCCACTCAATTCATCCCATGCAATAGAAATCCAGCAAAAGTTGTTTGCTGAGTTGCACTGATTACTACTCTTTAAACATGTAGCATTAATCACTTGACCCTCCATGTTAGAACTTCCTAACTCTAAAAGAAAAATTGGAATGGTGTGAAATATGCATAATATGAATTAAAGGCTTTTAAAGTGTATAATTTTATTTTACAGAAGTGTTGCTTGAAATTTTTCATGGCAAAAAGTGGGAAGGGAAGATACACTATTACAGAATGAAGTGCCTATGTTAGAAGCCTAGGTTCCTTGTGTAGCTAGAGGCTGTATAATACCTGTATTAGACTTGGAATTTGGATACTCTGGGTCATTCTTTAGAGGCACTTACCCCATCCGCGTAAGTTATTTAGAATTTAATATTCCAACTTCAGTTTCTGAAGTGTTGTAGTGTTAATATATGGTTCCACCAGTCTGTCTATCTCCTTCCTCACTGCCAAAACAGCGCTGCAGGTCTTGAGGGTAAGCTCCTCTCTGCAAAAAAACCTACTTGCTGTTTTATTTCACTCAGTGTTGTTTGATGCAAGTATAAAACCAAAGTATTTTTGATCATGAGACTGTCAAAATGTGTTAATTTTCCATGTGAAACCAACATACAAAGTCTTTCCTTGTGCAAAGTATATTGTAGGAAACATCTTTCTTACTGCTGTGTATTGTCACTGCTGAGGGTATAATTTTACCAGAGAATATTGCAGGCATGTCCCCTAACTGTAAAATTCATATCCAACCAAAGAACTGTACTCTAAAATCTTAAGTTTCCATGTTTTCTGTGTTTCTAGCATTAATTTCAAGGAAAACTAGGGGAAGGTAAACTGAGTGTAACTGATGGTACTTTTGAGTGCATAAAACTTTTTAATTCATAGATCTTAGAGGTAAGATCAGTTTCAACTTAATGTGATGTAGAATTAGTGTATCATTGAAAACTGGAGAATATAAATAAATGAATTTATATCTTAAGATGTCTTGGATTATTTCTTTTAATTTTGTAGATTCACTTCTAAAAGCTGTTTCAGTATTTCAAAGAATCTCGCCAGAGTTCTGTTTAATCAAAGAATCTTTACAGGAGAACTAGGTCCAGCTTCTGGCAACATGCAGCCTATTGCAGCTCCTCTTGGCTTGCAACACTCTACAGGATGACTTCAACAGAAAAATTGGAAGAAGGTCTTGATGACTTTGTAATTTGTCCTTTATTTTCCTTGTTTCCTCTTTCATTGTATAACCGTTCATAAAGAAAGCATTTTCTTTCCTGCAATGGAGCCAGCCCTTTATGGGTGTATTGCAAATCACAGTGAAGTGTGTATGTATGTAGCTGCTATTACAAATAATAGTGTTTGCAGGGGATTAACTTTCAGTTCTGCTCTCCAGGATGTGTGCAGCATTCCTTCATCTCCTTCATTATGGACTCCAAAGTTGTGAATAGAACAGAAAATTGGAAACATTACTAGTATGAGAAAATAGGAGTTGATACTAGTCATCGCTCTGGAATACAGAATTTAGGGGAGGAACCTAGAGAATTTGCATCCTGAAATGGAGAGTTGTGTGATAATAACTGAAGCATTTCAATGAGAATTGAAAGGGAACTAGGGTGGGGGAAAATGGGCTGAAAGATCATCTGGTTCTAAGATGAGTTTAAGTGATTTTACACCTCTTGCACTGGTACAAATCAATTTTGAAATCAGTTCATTATAAACACCAGAACAAGCTGGACCTTACGGAGCAGGTGACTGAAAGGACCAGAAAGAAGAAAAGAGGGTAAAAAAAAGGTTATTTTAGTGTGTAAGATGAGTAAGATTTTTTTTTAATGATAATTCCTTCTGCTTTTGACATTTTTAACAAGGCCATTTGCATCCCAGATTGTGTTGTGAAGTGAGAACCCTGAGTTACATCACTGAAGGAAAGATGATCTGGTCCTTTGCAAGTGATATTCAGGTTGAAATAGGAGACTTCCTGGAGCAGTGGCCTTAAAGCAGTCTCTTATGAAATACCATCAAGGCTAGAACTTGTACAGAAATGTGAGGGGAGGAGAGAGGTAATGGTGCTTTGTAGAGAGTAGAAGAAACTTAGGGCCAAAGGATACTTACAGGTTCTTTCAGTCTGCATCCCTGCTCAACAATAAGTAGGTGTGTCGCTTGTTTTCCTTCCCACCCCCATGCCTCCAGATAGTCTTGCTGACGCATTGAGGACTTACGTGGGTGGTGTCAAGTTCCTGTTGGGAACTGAAATTTCAAGCTAATCAGCAGGCTGAGGGCTAACAATGGCCACCAGCAGCCGAAAATGTCTATAGACATCTAAATTTTGTACTTAAATGAATAAGCAATGAAGCAAGAGAATAAGTTCAGTCTGTCCTGCCTCCTGGTGATTATTAGTGTTTTATTCGAGGCTGCAGAGACACTTCCCGTGAATGCCTTTGTGAGTTTGTTCTATTTCAACAGTACTAGTAACAGGTCTGTGTCTGAGCAATGTGAATGTGGCCTGTATGGATTGAACTCTCCTCTGCTTAGTGCTCAGGGGCTTGTGGGCATCCCTAAATCTGCTAACCTTCAAGCCTGTGACTTGAATACCCAGTTCACCGTCACGGAACCACCATGGATAGCACTGATTGAAAGAGGCAATTGCACTTTTGCTGAAAAAATTAAGCTGGCAGCCAGAAGGGGTGCAACAGCAGCTGTGATCTACAATGCCCCAGACAAAGGCAATTACCCCATTCCGATGTCGCATATTGGTGAGTATTACGGTGTGAAGCTCTAGAACCTGATCATTTCTGGTAAATTTGATCCAGAACAACACAGCTGGGTTATAAGGAAGCACTTGTGTTTATGGGTGGTTGTTGCTTTAATCAAGATATTCAATGGAAGAAAAATGCATTATGCAATTCAAGTGTTCAGTGCTTATTAAGAAATACCCTGTTGGTGTGTTCTGAGCTTGGGGCAGTCTAGCCAAGCTAGAGAGTCTCTAAAGTTAGTACCATTTGTTACCTTTAGCTTGTAAGTGTATCGTACATAGGTGCTTTGCAAATAGCAAGCCAGACCTTGCTGCTTTTCTCTATTGCTTTAATCCTTTTTGAATAGTAGCTAATCTCTTCCTCTTTTGCGATTCCTTAAACAAAAGTTAGACAAGAGGATTGTGATGGCTTCTTCTAGCCCTAAATACTATGAATCTAAGGGAGGAACTATGAAGTCAACTGTGATACCATATTGCTTGACTTCATCTCTTTGTAAATTCATCTGGGTCAACATGCCTAATATGCAACTTAACATAAAGCTTAAGTATATGTAGCTACTTCCTTGAAATACACTGCGTACTTTGGCGGTGCTATGCTAGGAATCCTTTGGCTTAAATCTTGCTTGTCTGATTTTGTAAGCATTCACAAACTGAGAAATTTTTAAGCCAGAGGCAGGCCAGCATTTTACTGATGAGACCCCCTGTACTGCTTTGGATTGCCTTTTCAGAAAGATTCTAGTTATGAAGTCCAAAACTGGACAGTTTGCAAGAGTCAGCCAGCACCAGCTCTTGAGCAGGCTGGTTCACGGTTTCAGTTATGTGTCTCCTGTTCTGCAGGAGCAGCCCGTGTGAGTCTTGAGCCCCAGGAACATTCATCCTAGACAAGGTTCTGCATGACACGATAAAAAAATGCTGTATGGCACTGAGAGCACAGTGCTTTATTGTAATATACAACTAGCTTTGACTCTTCTAATGTTATGCTAGAGCTAGTGTTTGTGAATAGAACATGAAATGCATTACTGGAAATGTAAGTGTGGCTAATAAACCAAAGATTTTGTTCTAACACTGGAGAAAGCGATTTAGGCTTAAGTGGCCAGCATATAGAGTTTCAAATATAACTTAATATTTTGTTTTGATTTTGGAGCTTGTCAGCTTATACGAAATCTTCATGAATAAAAAGCAGTGTACTGGGTTTATGTAGCTGCAAAATTGGCATTAGCTGCATTTCTTGTGGAGCAGTGGTGACCCCCGCTGGCCCAAAGCGTTAACGCGGCTGGAGCCGAGCCACCTCATTCGAGGGCGTCTTCTGGCAGTGCAATTCCCATGGAAGGCGGTGTAGGACACGGCTGGGAGTAGAGCGGCATCCTTGCTTAGGCACATTGACAGCATTGCTTAGGCAACTGGGATGTCACAAACAGGACACTTGGACGTGACTTCAGAAATAAAGTAATTATTTAAGAAGAATGCTGAAACCAGACCCTAATTTTACTGATTTTTTTCTAAAACTGCAAAGATTTTTAGGTCTTGAAAGCGGCAGATGTACCACCCAAGAGTGTATTTCATGAGACAATCCCATCTTTCTTAATTAAATTCATTTAGTTTTCTCAAAGGCAAGTTGCGATTTTTATAGGACCACTTCTTTTAGATGCGATATAAAGATCTATTTGGTGGCAAAGAAGGCTTATAAATCAGTGCAATGTTCACATATATTAGATACAGTAAGGGTAAAACACTTTAGTGAGATGAGCTCTTGACTTCACCTAGACAGTATAGAAGAAGGATATTCTCTCTCATAAAAATGTCTGTTTCCCTCGTTGCTGCGAGTGGACTCATACATTTTTTAGGTAAAATAGAAATGCCTGGGAGAGGGGTAATCTATGTGCTGTATCATAAACGCTTGTGGGCTATCAAACAAAAAGTGCTTGCAGCTGCTTTTTTTTATGGAACAACCTTTCACAGAGCTGGGAAAGGAAATGTGCTATTGGGATGGAATCTACCAAAGAGAGGATTACAGAGACATGGTGACTAATCCTGTCTATTATTTGGCTAGGGGACCTCTGGAGATGAGATGTAGTCCTGCTGGCAGGGCAGCGAGAGCAAATCTACTCTGCCGATGCCAGCAATCTACAAGCTCCTGATTAAACAATGAACAGCAACCTCCGGGTTATCAACCGGCTATCAGCCGGAGCGGGGCGGGACATCTGCGGTCGTGCGGCTGTATTTGCCTGCTACTGTGTGCGGCTGTAGGAATTCAGTCACCTCGGTTATTTATTAGACTTTTGAGCCTCGGCTACTATTTCTCTCAGTTTCTTCGTCTTCCTTCCTGCTGCCTTTAATGTGAAATCAATAGAGGTTTTTAGCCAACCTTATTTTCTGTTACAACAGCACAATACTATGTATATATTTCATATAAATAATTTCATAAAACATCTGTGTCTTACAGCAATGAAATAGTTTGTTCTGGGCAAAGTTCAGGTGTCCAGGAAACGTTAGAAGTTTAAAGTTGCTGGGCAGGGACAAAGAGAAAAAATTCCCCTCTTGGTGACTCCTTCCTCATCCTCTATGGCAGCTCTCTTTTCCCGTTACCAGTTTTACACGTTATTGCCTTTTGGGTTACTGCTATGCACATGCACACACACCCCTAAGATAAAGCTAATAYAGTAATAGCTTTTACTATGGAAAATTTTAGACATTAAGATGTGAGTAACGTCTTTCCTGTTCCCTCTCTGGTTACAAGAATTACCAATGGGAGAATGTTCTGGGTTAGTCTGAAAGATTTGTCTGTAGGTGTTTGTGTCTTATTCATATAAAGTTGGATTGATTCAGTGATACACAGTTTAAGCTTTTGCTAGATGCAATATATCTCCTTTTAGTAGTTTCAGCACTTAAATGATTTTCTCTGGAAAGGGAATGGAATATGCACCTATAACAATATTTCTCCAGCACAACTCCTTGAAATTTAAGTTAAAATGTCCTTATTTTTAGAACCACTGAACTCTGAATATGCCAACGAAATCAGTAATAGTAGTATGTATTTTCATCTTAATGAGGCCAGTTCATTTGCCCTGAGTGCCTAAATATTGATTTAGGAACCAAATTTTAGATACTGTTTGAAAAGGTATTCTCCACGGTTGAAAACGCATGGTGACTTTTATTTCAGTTTTCCGTAAATGAATGCTATATTTTTCTTCAAGGTGACAGTTGTACTCCCAGATGCCAAGAAACTTTTTTGTTATAGGTGGGACTTGGAGAGCACATAAATATACAGTTGTAATTTGGGTATCTAGCTTTTCTGGGTTCTTAGGAGACACCTTGGGTACTTAGTGTTAAACACTGACAGAATTTGCAAAAGGGTGATTGGGTGATTGAATGTGCTGTGCAATCGCATACTCTGCAGGAATTATCAAACCTAGTTTTTTGAAACATAGCCAGATTTAAGCATGATATTTTGAAGCACCTTTTTAAATAACAAGTATCGAGCATGCATTGTAGCAGAATAACTGTGTTCTGCAAACTGACAGAACAGCTGATTTTGGACAATACTGTGCAAGCAGTGCTGCTGCAGACCAGTAGAGGGAGGTATGTTCTTGTGACAATTATTTTTTTCCTGTTCATTTACAAAAGGAAATAGGAGACTGGAGTTTGGAGGATAGAAAAAAGGAAGTAGAAACACCTTTATTGCTGATGTTTGGATACTACTTGATATTGCAGCTTAGCAGCTATACTGAAGTGAGTTTTGAGCTGTTTCCTCCATGGGATATTTACTAAGACTCAGGCAGTGAAAGTGAGATTAAAGCCTTCAAGACTCATAAAACACATTACCCTAGCAGAACTGTTATATAATTGGGTAAAGTAGCTATCTCAGTTTGACCGTACAATACAAATAATTGGCAATCTTGACAATAATTAAAAAAGAATTGTTGTGGATCTGTGTTTTCTTCCAACTTGTTTCCAGGGAATTCTGTAGTCTCAAAGTCTAACTTCTGTTATCTCAGAAGTACTTTCAAGATAGGATCTTATTAGCTGTTGATGCAATCCCTATTATAAACTTGTGGACTAAATGCTTGACAATGGAATTTGGTTTTATCTTCTGTTTTGGAAGCTGGTATAAAATCTTGCTCTGATTCCTCATCATAACTCTCTAAAATATCATTGCTTATTTGATCTTCAGAGTAATTCATGTTTTAGAGTATATTTTCAATAATCTCCTCTGTTTGCTACAGAAAAAGCCAGACTCTGTCCTAGCTTTGAAAAGCCCATGAGACCTGCATGTGAAAACAAATGAACTTCCACAAATGTCCCCAAGAAGCAGATGCTGTGAACTTCCTCTTCCATTAAGTCCTTGTGAAGTTACTAGCTCTGCTAACAGCAAACCAAATGCCTCCATGAAGTCAGTGTTGTAATAGCACAGATTAAATTTCTCCATCTACTGTCAAGGAAAATTGTCCGAGTAACTCCATGCCTTCTACACAATGAGAGGTGCGGGATGCAGTGAGTGCAGTGGCAGGGAAGTCAAAGCATGCAACCATTTACTGGTTGGAGCCATCAACCCGAGCAGGAGCTGTGAGAGCTGGGCTAGCTGAGCCTTGGGAGGAGAAGGCTCCAGGGGCATCCGATCAGTGTGTATAAATACCTGATGGGAGGGTGTAAAGAAGATGGGGCCAGACTCTTTTCAGTGGTGTCCAGTGACAAGGCAAGAGGAAATGGGCACAAATTGCAACAAAAGAAATTCCGTAAACACAAGAAAAACTTTTTCTTATGGTGAGGGTGCTCAAACGCAGGAGCAGGTTGCCCAGAGAAGCTGTAGAGACTCCACCCTTGGAGATATTCAAAATTTGACTGGATACAGCCCTGAGTAACCTGCTGTAGTTGACCTTACTTGAGCAGGGCTTGGACTGGACAATGCTCAGAGGCGCTGGCCAGCCTCAGCCGACCTGAGCTGCCATCAGGCTCATCAGCTCCGAGCAACCAGCCTTTTCATTCCAGCTTCCTGCTTCTCCACAGGTGGCCAGCAAAATCCCTGAAGGCTCCACAGAGTGCAGGCAGCAAGAGAGCTACAGTCAGGTCTGGGATTTTACATGTTCCGCAGGACATGTAGCCAGCAAATCCCGGGAACTCACCACAATGGTATTTATTACTGCCTCTTTAGTTTCCCAAAGTAATCTGTGTGATGAGTGCTAGGTTTATTTCAGGTGACCACATGCTGTGATCTACCTGTTTACGTTTGTGACCAAGTATATGGACACAGAAAGCCCAAATTTTGCTTCTGCAGGAAACCAGTAGGAGGTCTGCCCTGGGACAAGAACATGGCACTCTCATGAGGTTCCTTAGCTAGACTCCAGGATAAAAGTTGTTCTCTAACTAAATATATGCATGGACAAATGTTTGGACAAATTCATGGATGATTAGTCTAAAAAGAGATACTGAAGGCAACAGGCAGGGCTGTGCCCTCTGACTTCCCTGATACAACACTGCTGGATGCAGAGGAACGTGAGGGGCACTCACGCCTCGGGCACTCATGCAGTGGGCAGCAGATGGTGACGGGGCTCTTCCTGGATGGCATCTGTGCCAGACACTGTCCAAGACAGGCTACTGCGCTGGAAGGGCTGTTGGTCTGAGCCAAGAGGGAATTTCTTCTGTTCTTAAATATTGCCGTACTGGTGAATCTCAGAACAGTGAATGCCTGTACATTTCATGTATATTGTTRCAAAGGAAATTAGTCCAAACTGGCCCTTTAACATTATCATTTCAACCATTGCTCTTGAGAAGCTGTCCAGAACTTTCACTGTCACAACCAGAAACAGAAGCCAACCTTCTGGATAACCATTTCCCCCAAAAAGAGGATGTTCACACCCTCTGTTTAGTGATGGCCACTAGTCTGGTGAAAACAAAGAATAAAAGAAGTATTAACATTAATCAAGTCAATCAATCTGGCTTCTAATTACAAGCATGTAGCGCATTATAGAGCATGCACAGCTTTTGTCAGTCACTTATCAGTTTAACCTGTGTTATCAGCCRTGTTCTTGCGGTTGAAGTTATGCTGGTTGTTACAGCCCAAGAACTGGAGAGAAAAAAATGTAATGGTAGAAGCCTAATAGTCACCTGCAATTATGACTAAAATGAGTCCCTGGAGGCGCTGCAGTGTTGACTGGTGAAATTCAGCCCCAATGTCTCTCTTCCGCAGCGGAGCTGTGGTGGAAACACCTAGGAAGGGTCAATAAAAGCCAGTGAGCTGAGCAGCGAGCTGCTGAAGCACAGCCACCTGAGCTGTGTATACACAGCTAAAGGGAAAATGCTCAAGACAGATTTACTTTAAATTCTCATCTCTGCTGAAGCTGCTGTGGCTTGGAGCCTTGCTCAGGCCCAGGCTGGGGTGCACAGCTTAGAGCCAGGCTGGACTGATGTATTTCGGGACGGTCCTTCCTGCCGCAGCACTGAGGGTGTGACCGAGACCTTTCCTACAGGAGCTCAGGGCATTCACTCCCACTAGGGAAGAGCTGGATTTGGTTCCCTTTATTATCTAAGAAGATTTGAGCTCATTTTCTTGCTTCCTTGGAGCTCCTCCAAGCTTCAGGCCGTGCTGACGCGGGGGTGTTTGCACTGACCCCTTTTGAGCTCGTTGTGCCGCAGGAAAGCGGAGGGGATTGCTCTCCCCTACAGGGCGGTGTGCGTGTAGGAGCAGGGCTCCTGCAGTTGTCTTGTGAGCAAAAGAACTACGGAGGCGTGGTTTCTGCTAAAGCCTGTCCCTGTGTCCGGATGGCCCCTGTGACTTTRCTCAGGTGACTCTTTCCTCTTTCTCCCTCCCCGTTTCTGACTTCACCGCTCTTCCCAGCACAAGCTCGTAAGTCCTTTTTGCTTCCTTGTTCCTTGACGCAGCAGACCCCACTTTCCTGGATGCCACTCTCTCCCTGGGATGGAGGCAGAAGCAAGCTGGCAGTCCAGAGAGCCCATGGTCACCAAGCCTCATGTCTCACCTTGCCCCAGGGTGCGCAGAGCACCTCGCTGCGATTTCTAGCTTCCAACCCACTGCTAATTCTAGAAAACTTGTGGGAAACTTCTCCTTCAGATCTGCAAGCTCTCAGCTCAGTTTGGCTGAAATTGGGCATTGCTGTATATAAGCAGGAACATTTTTAAAGGGGAGGAGATGGGTATGAGGACAGACAGCAAAACTATATGATTGCATAGCTTATTTCCTTTGTAAACCAAACCAAAAAATGAAGCAACTTCAGATTTTGGAGCTGATCTAAGCAGCAGCTGATCAGGGGTTTTCAGAATACATTTTGGACCCAAATTTTACCAAGTCTCTTTTGGGATAGGCCATTTGTTTCTTTTAAAATTCCTGTTGAAATTTACTGTCCTATTTGCCTCATCATTCATTCAGGCTTTCTAACCAAGGATTTATACAGGGTCTTTACAGAAAAAAAAAATCTCTGCAGAAAAAAAAAAAAATCTTACACCTTAGGAAATTGGTGAAAGTTTTTCCATTGATTTCATTAGACTCCGCGCTTTGCACATGGAAATATTGAGTCAGCAACAGTACAATAGTCTGTGCCCCTTTCTTGCAGATGCATTTATTGCTATCTCACTTAGAAATTAATCTTAAATATTACAATATTGATATTTTTAGAAATAGTCTCAGCTTACATACATCAACTTGCTTTTCATTGTCAGTGTTTTTGATTAAAATCTGCTGCTGCTCTCTATGCACTTTTCCAGCTGGGTTGGTGGAGCATAAACTGATCAGTACATGAAAGTGCATTACTGCGTGCATCCCATTGAAGAGTGAAAATGCTAATTAGGAAAGACCTGAAATACAAATCTTATTTGTCTATAACTATAACATATGTATAATATAATTGTTTGCAAGTTTATGAATATGGTTTGTGTCACATTATGAAAATAGTTTGCATGCAGGGGGTTGCCTTCACTGTGCCACGTCCACCCAAGCCATGACCAGGCTGGTTTAGCTCAGAACTCAGCTGAGCAAAGGTGCAAAAGCGTACAGAGGAAAAAAATGTGTAGTTTAAAGTTTCTTCTATCTAAAGGAAGGGGAGACGTTGAAAGAAACATATGCTGGAAAGCAACACTGCGTCTAAGCCAACATGCTAAGTCTCCTTTCTCACAGGCTGGGAGGAACAGTGCCTCTAGCTCCAAACTTTGCAGCTCAGGTCATGCTTTGAAGTCACATGCCAAAATAAATCTCAGCAAAAAAGTATGTAATAAAACAAATCATTTAGTCTCGAGCTGGTCTTTGATTTAGACAGTTCTATGGCGCTCTTGGGAAGGGAGTGAACGCTGGTCGCTCTTGGCTGTGAGCTGCTCTGGCCGCGCCGGTCCCTGCTGCTGAGCAGCCGCTGCAGGAGCCGGGCGCTCTCGTCACCCCCCGAGCCACACAGAAGCGGCTAAGGACTGAAAATCTAAACCTTGTGCATCTCCCCAGAGACTGCTTTCCCCTTCCTGATTTTTGCATGTGCTCAGGGACTTGCGTCCTCACTGCCGGCGTATCAAGGCTACTGGCAAAGTTCCCTGACATTACTGGGGCCACTGAAGTTTGTCACCGCGTATGCCCTAATTACGCTGGCAGCTGAGCTTTTACACTTGTGTGATCTTAAAAGCTCCCATCCAGAGAGTTGCTGTATTGGGCTCTCTGACGTGTAAACAAGGATGTCAGGACAGCTGGAGTCACGGCTAAACTTTCCCTGTTGAACTCAGTGAAGGCTTTTTGCAGAAATCTGTGAGTATTTGATGGGAATGACATCAGGAGTGAATCTAGCAACGCTTGTACCTTGGATAACAGAAGTCCCTTAGAGATACGCTACTGATTTTTTGTGGGTAGATGGAAACTGTGGCCTGGTACAAATCCAAAAAGAGCAAATGTTTTGAATTTTATTCATTTTTTCCTCAAAGGGCCAAGGGACAATATTGTCTGCTCTTGAGGATGTGTTCAGGCTTCCAGTCATCTGATGCTCCTCGTTTGGTCAACTGCATTACATGCATTGCATGGAAAATCTCGGTCCCCAGGCTGGATGGGCATTGCCCAACTCGCTGCAGAGGGAAGGAAAGCACTGACTCATGGAAACTCCACTGTCACTGAAGAACGACCACCACTGAATCAACAGGCTCGAGGATCATCTGTAGGCATTCAAGCATGCTCAGTGCCATGTGAAGCCAAAACAGATGGAAAGCACATGGTTTCCTAGAAGCTTTGGCCTTTCTTGTATGCTTTTAAAAAATTCTTCAGAGGAATTGTTGGTGCTTTCCTTGCTAGAGGCTCCTTGAAGTCACCTGTGGGGAATGCCTTTATCTTCACTTTTATTTGCTTGCAACTCCCAGTTATTGCCTGTCTCTTTTTATTGTCCAAATCCCTTTGAAATAAAAAGTGGAAAATGTAATTTAATGAAATCACAAGTTTCTTTGATGGGAAGAAGCGTGCCTGTGACCTTTGGTCAGTGCGTGATCATCTGTCCCTGGTGTACCTCCTGCCACAGCTGACAGTGTTTTAACCCTATTCTCTGGGGTAGGAGAGGGCACATCCAGCGCTGTCGTAACAATTGGTCCCACTGTGCCAGAAATGCTTAAAACAATGTTTGCTTCCCTGGCACGAGGGACTCTTGCGCACATCTCGTCAGCCGAAGGAAAGTGTTTGGTTCCAGCGCACAGGGCGATCTGACGCACTTTTCTTTCCGCTTCCAGTGAACAGAGTTGTACACTGGAGTTTCCAAGTTGTGTTAGAGTCAAACAAGCTCTCAGATTCATAGTGAAGCTTAGCTGGACTGGGCAACCCTCTGTGGTATCTTCTGCCTGTGGCCACAAGAATCACCACAGATTTTCCTGAAAGCTCCTAAAACCTTCAGGCAGGAAGTGGGGAGGTTTCCAGCCTCTTGGCCTCCTCTGGCTTGGACCTGGCCTCTTTGTAAGGCAGCTAAGGGCCGCAAGCACCATTCTTGTATCTCTTTTTTTTCCCCATGTGGGTTAAATCTTGGCATGCTTTAGCCCACAGAGTTGCCTACTCTGGAGCAAGTCAGCTGCCCAAGCCCTTTCCATCATTGGCCAAGGCCGTGAGCCATTTTGGGGTAAGGAGATGCCATGTCTGTTGTCTTTAACTCATGATTCAGGGTAACATTTGTTCATGAATTTTTGTCCCGTGTCACTCAGTCCTGGGTTTCATTTTAGGGCTCTTATTTTAATTGCTTTTTCCATGTTTATAAGTGCTTCTCCTTTCCACTTCATTATTCAGTGGAGAAGGCCCCGAGACACAACTCAGACCCATACGCAGCTCATGGAAGCTTCAGTGCCTGATCGTAACACTTTGCCCTAATGGAGGAGATTTTGTGTGTTCTTGTGAGATTTCTTGTGTTCCTGCGAGCTTTCCTCCAAAGAGATAAATCCAGAGCTGGGTGTTTGAATGAGAAACAAACTTAGTTTTAAAGGACATAAACACATATTTGATCTTGTGGCTCTTGCAAGCAATAAGAATAGGAAGCTAGTTTAAGCTACAGGTCTGTCATCAGCAAGGTGCCCTGAGTGGTCTGGCCTGACATTAAAGGCAATATTTAGCATGCAGATTTTTTACCTTGGAAAAAAGATGCTTAAATATTTACTTAAGTAAGATAAAGCCCCAGATAATGATGGGGCCATCCCTATAGAAGTCAGTGACAGTGTTCCCAGGATTTCACTTTGTTTATCTGAAAGTCACACCCTGCTTTTGAACTTCTCAGAGCCTCCACAAACAGCCTTGGGGGAAAAAAATGGAAAGGAAAATTATGCAGCCTAATTTTTTTAATAATAAAAAAATCTTCTAAGGTTAAACAAAATCAGATCTGGGCAAGAAATTCCTGCATGTTGTACTTATTTCAGATTTAATTCTGCTTCTAATTCTGTGGAAGTCTGTTAATACTGTTTATCCTATCATTTTCACATCTGTAGTCATCATGGACGATGGTGTTTTAATTTCTGAAACTTTTGGAAAGCTTTCTCAAACAAATGTGGCAGCAATATCCTGTGCTACTTACAGACCCCAAAATGCCCAGCCTATTTCTCCACTGCAAAATGTGCTTTCTCCAAACTAGAAAATGTCTGTATTTGATGTAAAGGGAAAAAAAACTGTCAGCCTTTCTCTTGCCTTGTCCTTGCCTTGCTTCCTAGGGGCAGAGACTATTTTTACATGCTATTCAATATGCCCCTTTTCTATTGTGAATTACAGGTAACTGAACTGAAAGTCATCAGCCGAACTATGTTTTTCTAACGTGAGTAAAGGGTACACTTCACTAAGGTTGCAGATCTGTTTACTAATTATGATTCTGGAAGAAGATTTAATTAATTTTGAGAGTCCAGAAAGTTCTTAATGTGAGATATGTAGCTTGAAACAGGTATAAAGTGTGTGCTTTTTATAAACATACCCATTTTAACTGTGGCCAGCGTGTGCCTCTGCGCTCTGACACTCTTCCAGCACGGCTGCTCGGCCCGTCTTGTGGTGCTGGTGTGAAGCTGCTCGTGCCGGGATGCGCAAGGAGTGCGTGAGGCTGCAGCAAGGTCGCTTCCCTGCCATCCCGAGCAAGATGGGTATCTTCCAGGGTTTACTTCCAGGGCTAACTGTTATCAGCAGGCATATCCGCTTTTTTTGCAATACAAATGCTAACTTCCTTTGCTTTGCTAACCTGAGGAATTACCCAAACACTTTGAGCAAACTTTCTGTTTGTGCCTGCTGGTTGTTTACTCAGTTCTTTTCAGGGGCATGGAAATATTGCCTGAGCAAGGAGTCAGAAACTTGCTACTGGATTAATTACATAGCAGCAAAATGTCTGTAATCACGTTTAGAGCCTTTGTGCCTTGTTACCACGCTCTGTGCTGCACAGCGAAAAGTTTAGTCTCTGTGTTGGTGAGATTGCCAAATGTGTTGTGGACATTTTGTCAGCAGGCTCTGCTGGACAGTGTGCACATTTCACAACAGTTGCCAAAGAGCACTGGAGTTATTTATTACTGCCCAGAGCTAGACGAACTGATGAAAAGTTGTGTCCTAACACAGGCCTCTGCGATCCCCTCTGGGTCCATTCCCTGGCCTCCTGCCTGCTGCAGAAACGCGTTCACCCGCAGCAAGGAGCTGCAGCTTTCACATCTGCACTGCTGGGGTCACTTTATTACCATCATGTTATGAACTTGTAACGTATGCAGGGGTAGGAGACTGTGGCTAAACCAAAGCCTCACGTTCAAAATCCCCAGAACTACAGAAAGTTTTTCATCCTGATGAGGATGCAGTTTTTGACTCTATTTTTGTCTCTGGTTCCTCTCTTTGTGAAAATGCCAGAGCTAAACATCCCTAAAGCTCTGAAGGCATTCAAAGCTGCATGGTTTGGCTCATGTCCATTGTATAAAGCTTCGTTATATTTTCAGAGCATTGCTGTTCCCTGCACCTCCATGGAACAGGTTTCAGAATTAAAACGTCTCTCTCTCTCTGACTACTTACAGGTATATTTCTTATTTTATCTAGACATGTTACTGTTGGAGTAAGTTGTCTGCTTACATGTGGCATGAGAACATGAGAAGCTTGTTTAGCTTAGGACAAAAAGGTTTGCTTAGTGAGCTTTGCATGTTTAGCAATATTGATCTTTAGCAAATTGCTTCATCTGTTCTTCGTTACTTGCTTTGTATTCTGCTATTTCAGCAGCAAAAACAAGTTCTGATCTCCCTGAGCTACCAAGCTATGAAAACTCCACCAGTTTCTGTGCTGGTATCCCTGCAGATTTATCTTGTCAGGATTATACACAGAAATGAGAGTGCTATTCATCACAAGACTCATATATTTGGCAGAAGATTGTGCGTAAGCAGAAGTGAAACAAAAGTAAGGATGGATAATTTCTGTATATTGAGTCACATTTTCTGTTTAACTGAAAAAAAACCCTTCCTCTGTCCCTAGTCTATCCAGTGTCCTCTCATCAAACTAGCCTAAACATCCACATTTTTGCTTAACCATGCTTAATTTATGAACTACTTGCCCGCCTCTTCCAGGACATCACCGTGGTAATTCGGCTATAATCCTGGAAAGCCTTGGGTATGTGTGTGACTGTATGTCATACACGGGAGTAATGTTATCAAGTGAGGCAAAAGGCAAAGTCGCCATTGACTTTGGGGTAGTCAGAATTTCACTCCACGGCAGATTTTTGTGCCATAGACAAGCCAGTGCTTGCAAGATTGGACCTTGTTCATGCGAGAGTCACACAGGTCTCTGCAGTTAGATATAGCGTCCATCCAGCTGCACAAGGAACAATACAGATTTTTTTAAAAATAAACTTGCTTTAAGGGGAATCTCTGAATATATAACCTTTAAAATCATGCTCTACTGCAGTTTTTGCTACTTTCTATTATTCCAAATAGTACAAAGATGTGTACTGTGAGCTGCACCAGAGGAAGGCCTTTGTGTAGCAATGTGTTTCTATGATGCTTGGTAAACTCCACATATCTCTTCTGTATGATCAGAGAATTTCTCCTGCTTTTATGGAGGATCTTCTCCACAGAAGCAGAGCAGAGGAAATATTTTTAGGAGTGTAGTGGGAGATAAAGCAAGCTATCAAGAGTTTCAGACATAATGAAGCACCTCAGATTGTTCCCTCCCCCCCCCCCCCCCGCCGTCTTTTTTTCACTTGATTTCAGGTTTCCACTATCCCTTTACAAAATTTTCACAAGGGTCAGAAGAACTGCTGTGTCTTGTCCCTTTCAAAGACCATCTTTGTCCTGAAGCAATGAATTTAATGGGATTAGAGCTCTGTAGAGTTTCTGTAGCAGGTTTGCTGCTCTGGAATCGTTTGTGGCTCTCGGGCCCTGATGGGGCTGTGCCTGGGGAGGCCAGTTTGGTCAGTCCRTCTCCGAGGGGTTGCGTGTCCGTGTTGGGAACTTTAGGTTAATTTGGAAGTGTGAAAGTTTTCAGGATGCAACTATGTTGCAGTTTTTCTCTAGCAGCAAACTATCTTTGTAACCAAAAATTGCAATCCACAGACATTAACTAGGGTGCACACTGGCTCTGCTTCAAATCTTTCTCGGGGCTTTCCTCTGAACGTGCTCCTCCTCAGTTGATGAATTTCTGATTTGGCCTCTCAGGCAGAGGGTCCTGAGCCCGCCCTGCCATGCAGCATGCTCGGCAGGGTGGACGCCGGCACAGCAGGCTGCGTTTGAATCCCTTGCTCCCAGGTAGTCATTCACACCTGGGCCAACTCCCATCATGTCCCCATGAGTCGGGTTGGATTGCATAACATTCGGTGTCCTGCATTGTGCACAGGTGTAAATGAAGGAAAATGCGTGCCATGGAAAACAACCTCTTTTAGATCTAYGCTGAGTTATCAGTTATCAGCTGCACAGTTTCAGACTCAGCCAGAAGTCTGCATTAAAAACTAAGCAGTGCCAACTCGTATCAGAAAGGGTTTGACTCATTGTGCACACCAATTTTGTTCATGAATGCATAGGCAGCAGCAGATCTTGTGGTATGTAATCACTGCACAGGAATAATCCTATCTAAATTATGGCTCCTGTCCAGAAACCCAGCTTGCAYGTGGTGAAGCATGGCAATTTGGAGATGTATTTCAGTGACTCCTGATGTTGGGGGCAATTCTTGTGAAGCAGCTGATAGCAGCAGGGTCTCTCAATCRGGAAAGTGGCTTTATGCAGAAGAGGAGCTTGAAATGTCCTTGCTTCTCCTGTTATCTTCATTTCTTGCCTCAAATACCCTGAAGGGGATCTGCAGCATGTCATGTTCATACATGCACTGATCCTGCAAGCACTCTAAACTGCGCTGCAGGACCACATGGCAAAAATGTGTGCGAGCAAGAAAAAAGGACCTCTGAATGCAAAGTGGCTGTCCAAAAAGTAACTGCAGAGCCCTGAAGAAATGTGAATTTGCTTTGCAAGCTGCATAGCTCAAATAATGATTAATTATGCAAACACAACTAATACATAATTAGAAAAAGGAGTATTTGATTGAAGTGGCAGTTTTATGATGCATGTTCAATAACAGCGAGAACAACGGCYGATGAGTTAGCACAGCTAACCGGGTACTCCATAAACAAATTGCAGGCAGGACTGATACCACACATTGCTGAGTGCTTAGCAAATATTAACTCAGTGGTGCAAAGCGGGCTGGGTTATGGCTGGGCCCTGGGTGCTGGTGTTGGTGGTGCTGTGTTGTGAGGCTGCTGTGGGGCCGGCCCCATCCGGGGGTCCCTGCAGGACTGCTGGGAGCCCTGGTGCTCGGTTCCCATGGGGAGCACTGGGACAAACCACGGGAGGTGATCTAGGGGGCAATCTACTGCCTTGGGAGGCGATGCAGGGGGGCAATCCATCATCACTGGGAGCTGAGATGGGGGATGATCCAGCACTCCTGCAAGTGACTGGAGGGGGCAATTCATTGCCCCTGAGAAGTGATCCAGGGGGTGACCCACTGCTCCTGGGCGGCAATCCGGAGGGATGATCCATTGCCCTGGACAATCTGAGGGACCATCCTCTGCCCCTGGGAGGTGATCCAGGGGGTGGTGACCCATAACCCCAGGAGGTGTTCTGGAGATTAACACACCGCACCTGGGAGGTGATCCAGGGGGTGAACCACCGCCCCGGGAGATGATCCGGAGAGGCGATCCATCGCTCCCAGGAGGTAGACCGGTGGGGGGGGTAGACCTATTGCCCGTGGAAGGCGACCGGGGCTGGCGCTGACCCGTCTCCCCGAGAGAAGATCCGGGAGGTTGCTCCAGTGCCCCGGGAGGCGATCCGGGGAGGCGATGCCTCGCCGCCGGGAGGCGGTCTGGGGAGGCGATGCCCGGGAGGCAGTGCCGGGGGGCGGGTAGACCTGTTGCCCGTGGGAGGCGCCCCGGGGGTGGCGGCGGCGGC
>NW_020448019.1:64837-79079 GCF_003343035.1 Apteryx rowi | reverse complement strand
TGTGGACCGCCTGGGTGAACGTGTCGTGGGAGGGCGGCGCGGGCGGCAACCGGAGCGGCTGGGAGGCGAGCGAGAGCGGCCTGTACGGGCAGGACTCGCCGCTGCAGGCGGCCGCGGGGGTGCTGGTGCTGCCCGACGGCCGCGACGCCTTCAACGCCTGCAGCGCCCTCACCAACTTCAGCGGGGCCCCCGGCGGCGGCGGCGCGGACTGGCTCGCCCTCATCCAGCGCGGCGGCGGCTGCACCTTCGCCGAGAAGATCCGGCTGGCGGCGGCGCGCGGTGCCGCCGCCGCCGTCATCTACAACTACCGCGGCACCGGCAACGACGTGCTGCCCATGTCCCACGCCGGTGAGCCGGGCAGCGGGCGGGGCGGCGGTGAGCGGCCGGGGCCGCCCCGGGCAGTGCCGCGCCGCGGCCCCGGTGCGCGCTGCGGGGCGGCTTCGGGGCCTTTCGGCCCGCAGCCTGCCGGCGCCGGTGCTGCCGGCCGCTCGCAGCGTCGGCGCGGCTGGGGCGGGAGCGGCGTGCTGGGCACAGACACCCGCTTGGCCTCCCCCCGGAGGGAGGGGTGCGGAGCCGCCGAGGAACGCCGAAATTTCTGCTGTGATCTAGCTTTGGGAAGGAGGAGGCCCAAAGACTGGCAGCACACCCTTTGCTTTTGTCTGAATGGTGCCAGCCGTGAGAAACGGGCATGCCTGGGGTTAACCTCTAGCTAATGCAGTCCTTGTTAAATGTATTCRGCTTCGATGCTGAACAAGAGGCTGGAATTTTTTTTTGACTATCCTGCTGTACCAGTATTAGCACAAGAGTTTCTGCTTATAGTCAGCCTTGCTTGTTCAAGGTGCTGCTGCTGTTGAATTTTCTTTGATTAATGAGTTACAAAGTTTGATAGCTGAAAAAGCTATTGTGGGTTGAAATAGAGCAGGAGCTGCTTGAGTTTTCTGGCCTGGGTGGGCTGGGCACCGGCTGTGGGTGTGTGGGGGGTGAAGGCAGGACCGGTGGCTCTGGCCATGGTTTGTTTGAGTTTCCAACACACCTACTTAACTTTGCCCGCGGATGGTTTATGCTGGGCTTTTTTTTTAAAGCCAGTAAAGCTTGTGGGTTAGATTGTGGCTCTGAAATAGGCTATTTTCCCCACACTGAGACACAGGCTTTTTTTCCATGTCCCACACACTAACCAACTGTGAAATAGGCAGAGTAGGGGACTGATTTGCTCTTCCAAAGGTCATTTTGGCCAGGCAAAGTGCCATTTCCAGTGTGAGTGGCTAAAGCTCTTTTAAAGGGTATTTCCATTTTGCAGTGGCTGATGGAGTTTCTATTCTCTTGCTGTAAAAAGCTTCCTACTTGCCAGCACTGTTTTTTTTCCCAAACTGCCCATCTTTCAAATGAAGAATGAGATTTGGCTATATTTCAAGCTAATGCTTCCTGAGAAATAGCCCACAGCTGAGAGGTGTATGGCTGACTTCCCTTAATATAAAGAATAGGTTCCCTATTTGTGATGGGGCACAATGAGCTTTTTTTGATAGCTATGTCCAGTCCTTGGCTGTTGGATTGATGTGCACGCACCTAGTGTATCTGTGTTTTGCTAAGTGGCAATGCTTTGGGAAGCCAGGTCTTGACAGAAGTAGAACAGTGAGAATGAATAGTGAATAATCTTAAACCTTAGACTGATTTGAAAAATGATTATATATTTACAGCCATACATCTTACAGCGGGTGAGAAGGACTTCTGTCTGTTAGAAGTGGAGATAAGTGAGACAAAGGAAACAGTAGATGGCTCTTGAGGTTCATCGCATGTAATCTTAATGAGCAGTATGACTGTACTCAGCTTTAAGAATTTAGAACATACAATCTGGATAGACTCTGACTCATGAGGCAGAGCTCTCTTAGGTAATAAAATCACCTGCTGATAAATGCTGTTGAGATCTGGCTATTGCTGGGCAAGTCCCTCCTGCTGAACTGACAGTGGCATCTCTACCTGAGCCCTGTTCATTGTATGACTGTGTTGTAATCCAGCAGTTCTGGGAGAGGAGCTCTTTCTGCACTGCTGACCTGGGTAGGTCACTGCTGAACCCCTTCTGGAAGGGTAGGTTTATGTACCCCCAGCCACTTAGCCAGCTGGGCCAGGGGGAGACCTACAGCGTCTTTCTTAAACTTCCTAGGAGCCTCCTCTTGTTGAAGGAAGCCATCTGTTCTCTGCAGGGTCTGTTCAGAGCTGCCTCCTTTCTCATGCTGTCCTTAAGCTTTATGCTAGGGAACTTATGTTCTGATGGCTCTAGCTGTCCTGATCATCCTACATGATTGGTTGCAGGCCCAAGGGCATGTTGAAACTTCCCAGCCAAAGCATTGATAAAAAGGAGAGGGATTTCTTGAAGATGGCTTTCTGTCAAATTGCTCGTTTCATCTGCGTGACTCCTTACCATGTCCTAGCACGGTTATGGGGCTAAACTTGTTGCTGCTGTTCCTATTCCTTGTCCTTTGTTTTTGTCCATTACTGTCTCTCCTGTTACACCCTCGCTTTTCTTTCTTTCCTTGGACTTGCATCTTTTCCTGTGGTCGCAGTGGACCTTTATGCCCCCTTCTCACTTCCTCCAATGGCAGTGCTCTTCCTCCTGCTTATGTGGCTTTACCTGAATGGTCTGCTCTGTTCCTCGCAGGAGTGCAGAGCCCCTGTGGCCTGCTGTTCTCCAGTGAAACTTGACAGTGTTGCAGGCTCTCAACACACGGTGCAGCCAAGAGGAAGCAAGCTACAAGTAATCGGTCTTGTGAAGTGCAGGATTTTCCTTGTATAATGCTGACAAGGGGCACTGCCATAGCCTTAGCTCAAATCTGGAGACAAGAGCAGGTCAGATCACCCTTCTCCACGCTGCACTGTCTTGGATACACCTCCTCTTCTGGCCTCTGGTGGCACTGGATGTTCCAACTTCTCCAGAGGCCATAGGGAAGATAGCCCTTTTAATGAAAGAACAGCTTTTGTGCAACTACAGCTCCTGCCGTTTCTGTAACGGCCATAGTTGTGCTAACAGTGAACTTGGTCTGTGTTTCCTGACTGACTTAATTTCTCCTTTAATTGGGTCATCATATGGTGTTGTGTGAAACCAAACAAGGGCAAGCACTTCCTCTAAGCTGAGGCAGTGGGAAGTAGCGCAAGGCAGCGGTGCAGCTTTGCTGGGGTCGGGGGTAGCTGTGCCTTGGGGCTTGCCTTGTCTCCAACTGTGCCTGGGGTAATCCCTCTTCCTGCCTGTGCTTTGGCAGCTGGCATGCTCCTCCTCTCTGCAGCACGGGGTGGGAGCTCTCATCTGCCTAACAGAAAAGGAAAATCCCTGTTGGTGGGCTTTGGATGCATAGCACAATATACCTGATTTTTCTTTTCTTTGTGGAATTTCTGTAGCAACAGAACACCTAGGTTATTAACAGAAGCTTACCTAGAAGTGTAGTGTGCTCCCTTCCATGGGTGTCAAACTTGGCTTTTGAAGCAACTTTTTATTTAGAGACTCAAATGTGTCTGCACTAGAAAGTAGTTCTTGTCCTAGTCATCCTGCTTTGAGACACTTCTGCTGTTAAAGTTATGATGTGTTTAGTCTGAATTCTTTATTGCTTATATCTGTCCTTTGTGTGGAAACTTTTTGGTATGCCAACTTACTAAAAAAAGTGCCAGTCAAAACAGCAGAATACAATAGCCAAATCAGATATGATCAAATCCTGCTTAATCCCCTCTAACATGTAGAATGTCAAGCATCTAACAGAGTCCAAAGTAATATTTGCTTAGTAATTTTATAAGCACAAAACCTTATCAATTAGCAAACTTTAGTTTTAATTGTGCTCATTTTAAGAAGATGGTACCTCTCTGTGGCAGGTTGAACAGAGTTTCAAAGTACAGTTCTGTGTGCTTATAATTGCACCTCTCTAATCTATATTGACCTTCTGAAAAAGGCATTTGATTGGAGAAAAACAGCAGTGTGTGTGTTGGTGGGGAGGAAAAAGTGCACAATAAGAGTTGGTTTGTTTTAAAGGTGGACCTTGACTTAATACTGTTGGGTGGTTTTGGTGTCAGGGTACACAAATAGCTATGGAAGGTTCTCCAGTGTTAAGTGTATCTCTAAGTTTGGCAAAGAAGGATTCCTTGCAGGTCAGCAAGTGGCTGGGATAATTTCTTTTGTTTCCCTCCTCTCGTGCCTTGAGTGAGCCAGTGTCTCATCTGCAGGGGCTATGCCCTGGGGGAACACAGCTGGATAATTCTGACTAAAAAGTAACAGCAGTGTCTCCCAGGCTAACAAGATTAAGAAGTAAGGACCTGATTCCAGTCTAAACTTGCATCAATGCGTGAAAGGGTTAGGAGAAGGTTAAATATGTAGCACTGCCACTTAAAACTTGTTCTGCAGGAATTCCAGAAAGGTGAAGACTAATAAGCATATGCATAGAGGAAACAGCATATAGCAAAAAAGTATAATTGTGCTCTGCTCAAACTTTGTATGAAGCATGATCTTTAGAAACAAGATAAAACTGTCATGATATTAAGACTGATGTGACCTGTTAAAYTGGTCCTGTGAAAGCAAAGAATTGAGATGAAATGGTAAACCCAAGGCAGGCTGTGCTTTGTAAACGTTGTATAAACAAACGTCCACCTCTCCTTCACAGTGAGTGAAGGCTTGCACTGAGTACATCCAGGGTGAGGAATTAAGATGCATTTTCTAAGACTGTTGCTCTCATGTTCCCTGACCATGGCTGGGTGCATTTCTGCAGATTCCTTAGGTCTTGCTACCAGCAGGACCTTATTCGGAAGGAACTTGAATGGATCCATTGTGCCTGGATTGAATTTCTATGGTACCTTGAGTTTGCATCTCTCTGTAGCTAAAAATAGCTATTTGACATGTATTCATTGTAACTTTGCCTTTGCTGTGTGCTCCATTCGGTTCTCCTGGCTCCCTGGTATAACTAATTAGAGTAAAATAATGTCACAGCTACACTGGCATTCAGGTAACTGAACATGGTACRCTAGTCTGTCTGGTGGCCCTAATCTCACAGCTGAGGGGCATGGTGGGGGTATAGTGGTGAGGTAGGGTCGCCCACAGAGTAGACCAGTCCATGCTGCTGGACAGCTGCTGATCCCTGACCTTGCTTGTTTAGGTCTAGCTTAGGTACCTCTGCCACAGAAGACTGCAGGTTAAGCGCCAGCCCCGAAGCAGACTGGAACAGGTTAAGTGCCCTTGCTCTTGGGGTTTGTTGAGCTGCTGAAATATGAAAGGATGAATTAAAATCTAAGTGGCAGCTGTGGTAGCAGAGGCTTCATTGTGGGGCATACGCAGCCCTACAGCAATGACGGTGTGTGTTTGCCTCCAGGCTTGAATGTGCCAAAGAGCAAACAATGGCGCAGCTATAGTCAGGCTCAGCGCTGTCTGAGTGTATCAATGTGACCTGTCTCTTTGCAGACTGCCTTGTGGTTTACACTGTGCTGACTTGCATTATTTTACCATTAGCTTTCTTAAACTTGCTTGTTTCCAGTGAGTGCTTGGCTGCTGCCAGTGTGTTGAGAGAAAGGAGTATTAGCTGTGGACTCAATCTCATTTGCTAGAAGGAAAGCTGAAACTTTAATCGTGCAAGTGCCACTGACGAAAAAGCATGAATGAGATCTGTAGGACAGCTCTCTTCACATCTCAGTGCCTTTAAGAGTACTGTCTTGGCTGATGTGTGTTTCATGTTTTCTCTGATTTCATCTTTTAAATGCTCTAAGTGGGGCCTGGTAGCATTTATGTAAATGTCTTGAAAAGGCTCAGAAGGAAAAAAGCTGGCAATTGTTGGATTCATCTGGCAGATAATCACTTTTAACACTACTTAAACCAAACAGAGTGCAGGTGGATTTCCAGCTCCAGAATACACTTGGAACCCTTGGAAACTCATGTCATGTAAAACCACATTTGGTCATGACATGCTCCTATTAAACACCCAACCTGTTTGGTAAAAGTTTTTCACACTTGCTAGTGTGTTACTTGCTAGTAACTGTTGTGTGTGTCTGGTCTGAAGGCCAACCTGCAAAACAGTCTCCCTAAACAAACAAGGGTGGTAGTACCCAAGCAGTATAGTACTTATTGCTGCCATGCTGGACCAGGCTTCCAGCTCTTAATGATTAAGACATGTCTTTTATCTTCACCTGTTGAAGTGTAACTCTGCCGATAATATAGGAAGTATTGTTCAGACAGAATTTCTTACTTGGTAGAGCAGGAATGTGAAGGCTTCATTTCTAATGTTGGGCTGAGGAAAAGATGAGTCACTAGCTACAGTTGGGGTGGGATCCTGTTAACCAGAGATTAGTGTTCCCTCCTGTAGTCCTGTTAATAAACGTACTGGTGGTGAGGACTGTAAACTGACCCAGGCAAAGGCATGTATGTGCTTCCAGGCAAAGACTGTGCTGTGGATGTGAACTCTCCAAGATAGTTTCTTCTTTGGCCCAATGTCATTACCTGTCAGGAAGTTTCTCCTCTTCCCTCTCTTCTGTCCCCACCATCTTAGGATCTTCTAAGGCTCTCTCCCTTCTTTAAAGGGAAGGGGCATTATGGAGAAATGTACTTATTTTTCTTTTAGAAGCTCTCACTATTGCTGCCCACTCATGAGTACTCCTGCCAATTTCTGTGATGTTTTTCCAGTGTCTTGCTGTTGCATGTTTAACTCTGAGGTTTGAAAGACTTGTATGATGAGGAGGAAGAGATCAGGCATAGTGTCAACTACCATGTAAAGCAAGCTGAAAATGAATTTCATTAAGTGTGGGTGATAGTGTGAGCAAGAAAACARTTTAATCAAAAAGCTGGGGTGGAGAGTATTTGTTGCTTTAAATACTGGATAGTAGCCTGGAAGTCAGTAATTCTTTTCTTTGCACCAGGTAATATTTGAGGTGGGGAAGAGAGGAGTACAAAGCAGGAGTAGGAGAAGGGAGAGGGCTACCTACATATCAGATTATCCAGGCTAAAGTGCTCCTGGAACTATGACTTCAGTTGTCCTTCCCTCTTGCAAAGAGAAGAGCTTATCACATGGTGGGTAGGGCATGAGGATGAAATTTCCTCTAACGGTGCCTACGGCACGCCTACGGTTAAGTGCTGGGATAGGTGCTGTTCAATCAGATCTGCATTCCTGAAGAGCCTTGCCCCTGTGCATGTGGATGAGAACCATAATTTTTTTGTAAACTTTGTGCTGTTTAATAGAGCAGAGCTAGAATGCAGGCTTCATGGTTTCACAGTACTTTTCTGAAGCCAGGTGAAAACCTTTTGTCTGTAGCATAATGGCATGATGCTGAGACAAAGTGGCTTTTGTGTACAATGCCAGCCTTTCCTTTAAGAGGAATTGCATCAGGTCCATAATATAGGCTCAGTGTGTGTACACTGTTAGTTTATTTTCCTTTCTGCTGTAACAGACACCAAACAAACTGGTACAATTGTTAACCACCAGAAATCCCATACGTGTTACTATTTCAGTACAGTGAGAAAAGCAGTATTCAAGATATTTCAGTTAATAAAAAAAAAGTAAGAAATAAGACAATATAACAAACATGCTTCTTGTATGTCAGAACAGCCATATGTGCTAATATAGCAATAAATTGTTTGGAGAGTCAATTGACAATGATGTCCAGTATGATCTTTCTTTTTAAAATACAGGAGATGCTGGATTGATCTCCAGGGTGAATTGTTAATGTTCTGGATTGGAGAGGTGTCTAGATGACTAATGAAAGCTGGTGAAATACTAGCCCCTTCTGACTAAGACTGAAGGCACAGCTATTTCTGTTACAAACACGATATCATGTAGATAAAGACAAAGATCCAGCCACTGTCTTGACCCAGCCCAGGATTTCTGTAAGTATTTCATCTCCCTAGAGTCTTCAGATAGTGATTCTGCTGTGCATAAGGAGAGCCTTTCTTTGAGAATTTACACTCAATTTAAAGCCAGCTTTTTGCTTTTCTGTTTATAAGTGAAACAACTGAAATCGAAAGCAATGTTTTTTCCTGTGTTTTTTTCCAAGCATATGGCTTACATGGTGGTCAGCTAGGGTTTTAAAGTGCCGGAAAAAGGGTGGCGATGGGTTATTGCCATGGCACTTCGAACAGTTCTTGTGAGACTGCATTCTCTAAAGATTTCTCTGCAAGATAATGCAAGCTCTTTAAAAGAAAAATCCTTCTTCCTGTAGTAGTTCTGACAGAACGTAGTATGCTGTAGCAGAATGCCTGCAGCCTTTACTCTGTTAATAATTGCATCCTTCATTTCTCTGTCCTCTTAAAGCAATGACAGAAAAAGGTTAATTGGTCCTCTTCTGAATTGCTGTTTAATTTCATTGTAAAAAGTTATCCTTTTTTAATACAATTCACTCTGCTACTGCACTATTAAATGACTTCCAATCAGCTAGCCATTTCTAGGCTGTCAGAAAGCCCCTTCTGCATGCAGAAATACAACGCTTAACTTGTGGATAGCATTACTTTTCTGTTTTCTTCCCTCCTCCTTAGAGTGACTTGCTTAAAACTGTTTACCTTACATATTTAAAAACAGTTGAATCCTAAGGAAAACTGAATGTTGATTGGATGTTGGGTTAAAATATTATTGAAAGTGGATACATTTACCATTTTTGAGATACCAGCAAACTCGGTTCTTGGTCTTGGTGGTGGTATGGCCAAGTGCAGGATTAGGCAAGCTGCAGGGAAGGCTGGGCTTGTTCCCTGGGGAGTGGAAGCCTGGGCTTCTGCTGCTGCTCAGTCAATAGCTCCACAAGACACACTCTGTATGAAGTGAAATAATACTGTCACTGGACACCTAAAATTTGGCTCTACTTAAACATGGTACAAAACTTCAGAATCCCATGAAGGGGTAAACACTACTGAATCTGAAATTTTGGAGTTTGGGGGGGGGCGAGGGGGAATCCTAGTTTTTTTTTTTTTCTTGTTCTGAAGTAACTTAGAGTGTTTTAATAACTTCTTTCTTCAAAATGCCTGCAAAACTCTTGCCTTCCTTAAATGTTTCAGTTTTCACCAAATTACATTGTAGTTAGGTTCACTCCCAAAGGGAGTGGGAGGGGGATGGGAAAGAGTCCCATCAAGCTATTTTACAGCCTTCTCTTGGTAAATGATAGAAGAAACATTACAGGGGTCTGGCCTTTGCTATACAAGAAAAGCTGCACTGGAAGATTTACAGAACTTGCCCCAGGTTACACTTGTATCTTTAAGCTGAAATGAAAGGGGCTTTTGTGGTTTAATTTAAGCTGAATTGGGTTAATTAAAACAGGTTTAAACAATGCAAAACAGTTCCAATGCTGAGCTTCATCTGAACAAGCTGAGAAGCCAATTTTAAGTGAGGTTAGTGGAGCTCACTTGAACTCCAGGTTCTTGAGTTAGCTTCAATGATGTGCAAAGTGGTCAAACAACTGGAAGTTAATTATTCACCACAAAAGGCTCTGCCAGTGTCTCAGGCTTGACAAACATATACTGCATTTGTCAGTGTTACCTTGATTATTGCACAGAAAATGTTAAATATTTCTCTTAGATTGAATTACGTGCTCTGTGGCATTAGATACTGAAGAGTAACAGCACTGGTGTATTCTTAGTCAGTTGTGGAGGAAGAGGATATGTGCAGAGATGGCAAACTTCATAACTGACTTTCTTGCTTAAATCTCAAAGGCACATGATGTTTTATATTGGTTACCAGAATATTAGTCCTTAAAATGTGCTGCTCCAAAAGGTAGCATGCAATGCCAGGAGCAGGCACTGTGGTTAGCAGGCTAAGCCAGTGCTGGTTTCCTGGTTATGGAACTCAGGTGGTGAATAAGAAATGTGGGAATAAAACAAAGGTTCCTTAAATTCAAATGCCAAAAAAAAAGGTTCCTTTAAAGTAAACTTGTTTTCAGGCAGTTAATTAGCTGAGGAACTTAAATGTGTCCTTAATGACATGAAGGGTTTTGGTAATACAGCAAAGATGTTAATTACTGGAGGCTCTCCCTTTTCTCCCCTTTCCAGATTGTGCTTCACTTTTATTAAATACACAGAGTGAAATACGTAATGCAATTCACCCTGGAGAACACATTGCTATAACAACACCCCCTTCTCCTAAGGGGAAAGATTTGCCTACCAAAGCTGCCTCAGAAGGGATGGTCATTATGAAAGCAGGAATGGGTGAAGTTTAGACAGAAGACTGCTTGTTTTGATGTGCTGATGCAGTAAGTGGCTCTCAACTGGAAATGCAGATATTAGGACTAAATTTTACTTATGGTAAATTAGGTAGTATTCAGCTTTCCTCCCAGGTGAGGAAATCTGCCTGTTATGTTTGTTTACACAAATACTTAGCAGCTGTTCTTGAAGGGCTGTCATGGCCTTCCTGTGCTGGCGGGCTCCTCAGTAGCATATATTTCAAGTCAAAAACATGAGCAGGTTCAGTGATGCCCATTGCAAAGTCTCTCTCATAGGCAGAACTTCCCTTTAAGGCTGCATACCACAGCTGTAGTCTCTGGGCTTTTAAGTCTTACTCTGCTCGAGCCATTCCACCTGGGGTGCTGATAGCTCCCTTCCGAAGTTTTATTTTCTCTTTGTGAATCACAGCAAGGGCTTTAACAGCAATGAGTCTTTGGGACTGGGCAGAAAACTTCCAGCTGCATAACTAATAATTACCATAAAACCTGGTGCACTCCATCCCTTAATCTCACTCCTCTTTTACTGTGTAATTCCATTTCACTTCATAAACTTTCCAGACCACCTGGAAGCTGTACTACAGCTACCTGAAAGGGTGAATAACCTTAACAGGTCCCAACAGAGAAGTGAGAAAGGAATGCTCATTACTGCCTATTGATCAATATCTGCAGAAAGCCTGGTTCCATTTTCATTTAAAAAAAAAATAATACAAACAGTTTTCTTTGGGTATTACATTGTTGTTTCTTGAAATTGTAGCTGTACTTGTAATATGCCAGGGAAAGAGATGTTTCCTCTCAGCTGCTGGGGCTTCCTGTTCCTTTACTTTTGTGGGGGTGGAGGGAGAAGAATATTAGGCAAGTCTGAAAATCAAGTCTTCTGTGGGAATTGGCTTGTGGCTTGCTTTGGCCTGATCATGTTGTGGCACTCTTCAGAGCTGCTCCTATGGGGGGAGGCTTTTTGTTAGCTGTGGAAGTCATGGAGACTGGGTAGAGTCAGTGTGGATGCTTCTAGCATGGATCTGCCATGCAAGTGTTGCCTTGATGTATGCAGCAGTCTCACCACACTTAGCAATGGTGCAGAGGGGACTACTACTCATGGGGACTTTATCCACATCAAAGAGCTAAAGCATTGGTTATCCCGTGTATTACACAAAGTTCATCTGAGTTGGGCAATGCCTCCAAAGCACAGCTTTGCCATACCTTGTTTTGAAGCAGAGAATTTCTGTTTGGACCCAAGATTTAATCCTTGCTGTGACGTGTTTCAGCCTATTAACAGAATCTGGTTTTAGTTACAAATGACTGCCACTTAAGGCATTGATTAGGCTGTATTGTAGTCTGCTAAACATCTGAGTGGCTGTTCTAAGGACCTGCTTTGTTTGGCTCAGAATTGATTTATCTGTAGCACAAGCAAGAGTAGCACTGGCTTACAGTAATCCCCTTAATAAAGGTGAAAAAGCAGGTGTTCGCTGTGTAAGAGTTAATGCTCAGAGTTCTGTACACATATTGAGTATTACATTTCTCCACTGAATCACCAAACCTGTACCTTCACATTTACAGAGGGCAGAAGTGTAATGGTGAAACAAGCAAGGTCTTTGCAGGGCAGAGTTTAATATAGTTATTTAATATTGGCATAAACAGATGCAACTCTACTCTGCATCTAAGTAAACCTGATACAGGAAGGTAAAACACTGATCCCTACTCATGCACTCTTGTGTGCCAAATGTGCTTGTGCCCCAGCTCTCTCCTTGCCCCAACAAACCATTTAAGGTCTTGTGCTTCATCTGTGTCAGTTGGTGTTTGAAAACAGCGTCTTTCAGACTCTGACCAGCATGCTGTCTTATCATTTGCAAGGTACCTTCTGCAAAACTCCAGCTCTACAGAGGCAGATTGTATTTACTGCGAGGACTTGAATCAGACTCTCCCTCTCCCATTTCATAGGAGATGGAAAAGGAGTGAGGTTGGGAAATGTTTAACTAAACAGGTTTTGCTTCTGTTTAGCCATGACCCCATTATTAGCTAAAGAGGTAGCAATTTAATCTCACTTTCTAACTTCCCTTAAATGTTACAGAAAGCCTCACCTGAATCACAGAAGCCAACTCTTTGGTCAGGATCTTGGGTTCCTGTCTGGTTTTGGCCACACAAGTTACTGACTTTCTTCTTGCTTTGCTGGAGCCTGGAAAAAAAAACCCTGACAGTTCAGGGTAACTGCAATGCTTGAGATGCTTCTTCAGATGTCCTCTCAGATGGCTTGTTTCAACTAAAACTCCCAAGTGCTGTCAGAAGCTTCTGTCTAGGTTGGTGGTTTTCAGGCCACGGTAACATTATTTCAGTACCTGTCATCCTGATGGGACTTCTTTAGCAGCTCAGGAAGCATTAGGTGGGGATGAGCCTAGCTGGTTTTACTTTAGAAGCACAGCAGTAGTTCCAAATAACATTCTGGACTTCTAGCTTAGCTTCAGGCTAATAGGGTGTCACTGAAGATCCTCTTGGTGGGTAAAGAAGGCCCTGTTCCTTGCCAGGTAAGGACAATGCCCCCATGAGAGACCCTGTGCGATAGTGCCAGAGCCTTGTTTCCTCCCTGCCCGAAAGGAACTTCTGAAGTGATACCAAACTGTTCTGCTACAGGTGGTCTAGGTGAACTGGTCTCAGAAATGGGTTGCAGTTACTGGATTCCTTGCCCCTGTTCTTGGCATAGGGCATTCAGTTAACTTTGTGTGATGTCAGGTTAGCTCCCTTATGATTGCCCTCAGAAATTGATTTTTGGTTCTAAACGTTTGCTTCCATAGCAGGAAATAGTGAAGACTGCTGATTTGCATCATCAGGTGCTTGGCCTAAGGGCAAGTAGTGCAGATGCTCTAGGAAATGACCATCCTCTCAGCTCTGCCCTTGTTGCTCAGTGTCAAAGCTCTTACCTAAAAGTCCTTAGTTGCCATGCCTGCAACCTGAGCTCTGATCCCAGCATGTCCCAGTTTGCTGTTCCTTTATGAAACAACTCACCTTCCCTAGATGTGGGTAAGCACTGAAGTGTTAACTGAGGGGGGGGAAAACAGATTGGCAATTTCTGGCTTATAGCAAGCATGTTTGTATGTATGAGAAGGAGCAGGATATACCTACCTGAATTTCCTTTCTTTAGTGGCTGCAATGAGTGCTCTGAATTCTGCTAGATGGCCACTCACATGTGTTGCTCTAAAGCATTACCACACAGAGCTGAAATTTCAAGAGGAACCCTGGGCAGAGGGAAGGGGTCAGGGGAAAAAAATGATTTAAAACTGTCTTCTGATGACATCCTGGGTGAAATAACTAGTCTGAAACTTAAATGGAAGTGATGGTGTTTTTTTGTTTGGGTGGGTAAATTCATGAAGTTAATTCATAACTGATGGGTTGGTAGCTGAAGTAGTTTTGCGGACTGATGGTGACATTACATTAACATGTGTCCCTACACTGCATGTGGTACTGCACTTAACCACATGCTTTACTTGACTAGTGAGGCTTATTCAAGGATGAAAGGGCAGAATAGGTTTCTTGCTTTTTGGCAGGTTTTTTAGTGTCTTGTCACAGCCTGTTCTTCCACACTTTTCTCCAGTGCTATGAAAGTAAGAAGTCTCAGCTCCTGGCTTGAGCCAGGCTGAATTCTTGCTCGCTCCTGACTCCAGCTCATTTTATAACTGGCCTACAAACCCAAGCTCATCATAAATGACAGTAGTTGCAGTCTGGCTGACTTTCCTCTGTGATATACTTCTCCTTACAGGGAGCTTTCTAAATAAAAGATGAGTTTAGTCACACTGGGGAGAGTTGCTAGACATGATGCTTAGCCATCTTGGATCAAAGGTATTACATGAGCAAGCTGGAAAACTAGTAAGTGCTTTCTCAAATGAGAGCCTTGGTGCTTTAACACCAATTTTAGGGATTTTTTTTGCTAGCTGAAAGTTGGGTGAGGTTTCTCTTATTGGGGGGGGAGGGAAGGAATTTGGTCTCTCCCATTAAAAATGGTTTTGGCTGGATTAGATAAAAATAGCAGTTCTGTAACAGCCTTTCTTCCTTCTCTATATATTATCTATTATGAATGTTGCATAGCTGCAAGTTTAATGCAGTGAGA